>NW_026057576.1:40826693-40890094 GCF_023721935.1 Panthera uncia
TTAAGGTAGTAGAAATTGCTGGTTAAGGTAGTAGAAATTGCTGGTTAAGGTAGTAGAAATTGCTGGTTAAGGTAGTAGAAATTGCTGGTTATCTCCACTATCCAGTCTCCCTTTTTTTTAAATTTATTCCAGGTATTTATATTACACCAGAAAAGATACATAGATTTAATAATTTAAATTTCACTAATAAATTAGTGTTGTCAACACTATTGGAATGATATATTACATCATTCCAATTAAGCAGGTTTTTTTTAAAAGGACAAATATGGTGTTAATCCATTTGGGGGTTAACTCCATTAATTAGCTACTGCTACGTGACATATTATCCCCAAATTTAGCAGCTTAAAAAAAATTGTTTTATCATAGTTCCTTGATAGTTCCATAGGTTTAGAAGCTCAGAGCTGTTTATCTGGGTCCTTGGGCTCACTGTATCTCAAGTCTGAGATCAAGGTACAAGCTGGGGCTACAATCCTCTAGAGGTTGAACTCAGGAAGGAACCCCTTCCAAGCTCTTTCATATGATTGTCGTTTCAGGTCCTTCGTGCCTATTGGTTGGAGACATCAGGTTTTTCCCCACTAGGACCTCCCCACTGAGCAGCTCAAACAGTGTCACTGGTTTGTCTCAGAGCAAGTGACTGGAGATACAGACGATGGAAGGGCACACAAGACAAAAGCCACAACTCCTCAAAAGTTCATCTTGGAAGGGATAATCCATCACTTTTGCCTTCTGTTCATTACAAGATTATTGCTGGGTAAGCCCACACTTAAAGGAGGGGATTATACCAGACTGACTACTAAGAGACCAGAATCATTACAGCCACCCTAAGATTGCAAACACATTCATATCAAATGCTTGTGTTCAGTTACAGTAAAAGAAATAAGATTCCAGCAGTCTGACCTCCACACTGTCTAGACTTTAAGGAATAAGTTATTTAAAAAAAAAAAAAAATCAACTCAAACTGGCTTTATCAAAAAGAAAAAAAAGGTAATTTGTTTAACAAAAAAGTCTCAGCCTCAAGGTTGTCCTGACTGTAGGTCCAGTAGGATTTGGTTGTGGCCCTGACATGTAACTGCTTTTTAAATAGTTCTGAATGGATTCTATTGATTTTGTGTTCCATGGCCATCCCTACAACTAGGAGAAATGGAACTCCTCCCCAACTTACCAGTTCTGAGTCACCTTCCCACTCCTGGAATCCAGGGAAAAGAGACAGGAACAGAAATCCAAATTCTTTGACTAGGCAGTAGGGGAAGGAAAAAAAACAGTACCTCGATTTTTTACCACAATAATATCCACATCACTACCATTTTTTGGTGTGTGAATATTTAAAAAATCTATTCTTTTAGCACCTTACAAGTATACAAGATATAGTATTAACTATAATCACCATGCTGTACATTAGATTCCCAGGACTTATTCATCTTCTACTGGAAGTTTGTCCTTTTTTGCCCACTATCATCCCCTTTCCCCTATCCCTGATAATCACCATTCTCGTCTGTCTCTAGGAGTCTGGCTTTCTAAAAATTCCAAAGTAGAAAAGTCTGCTTTCCTTCTCTCTGCATCAAGCGTTCAAGACAGACAGTGGATTATATTAACATTTCTGCTCTACCAACTCTTTATCAAGAGGGCTGTGTCAAGACCGTAGTTGAGGTGATTTAGGCTCACCCTCAACTGCTTTCTCCAGAACTTTCATTCATGACAACTTGTTCACTTTGAACAACACCATTTCCAGTCTCTCCATTAGTTAAGAAGTAGGAAGGAGAGGGAGTAATTTATTAACAGTCTTAACTGCCAACAGATATGTAAATGGGGGAAAAAAATCTTCACCTCAAAATCCAGAAGGGACTCTTGAGTACAGATAGCAAGCAGCTCAGAGACAAAGACATGGCACATAACTCTGGTTTAGCCCTCTGCACCAGTGTGTATCAGTAGAAAACAGAAGACTTGATAATACCATTCAGTTTTCCTCTGCTGAAAAAAAGGCAGAAGAATCCCAGAGGATAAGATCATAACACTTATTGTTTTCTAGCAAAAAACAAAAACAAAATCATAGGAACAAGAGATGCTAGAAGTTATGGGTACATCAGAGAAAAATACAAAAGACAGCCTAGAAAATTTAGCCTGAGTGGAAGTTTTTTCATTTGAGATTATTATCTTCATCTCTCTTGTTTGGTGGCAGTGGGGATCATATGGAAAAGACTGAATAATGTACATATAACTTTCTAAGGTGCTACTCATACTACAGGATTTTCATTATACCCTTCACACTTCCATCATCTATTTTGGTTTAGAGAATTTTTCTTGGAATAGTTCTTACTCATTTGGTTATCTATAAAATTTCTATTTTCTTTATATTCTTTTCATAAACCTACTCATGTTTTTAATCCTACATTCAATGAAATAGTTATTCTATAATCAAGAAGATGATCTTTTAGGGGCCACAGTATTTACTCCACAAGTCCTAACCCTCAAGCCACCATCATTTCTTGCTTATATCTGATTGCTTTTTTCAGTATCAAAATTTCTAATTACTAGAATCAACTTGTCATCAAAATGGTTTTCTGTCTAGAAAGACTTATTTGCTCTATTTTCCATTATCTCTCCTAGATCTTCCTTGAGCTTATTTTTTCATTAACAGATTACTATCTATATATCCCATCAGTTTTATTTCCTTCCACCAGGTTTATTACTTCCACTTCACTGCATTCAGACAGCTATTGTAATATTTTGAGGTCATTTTCAAGTTTCCTTTGTTTTCTGTAGATACAGTTCTTGTAATGTTGATATTCTTGAAAAAAAGTCAACCTGAGTTTTCTGTACCAAAAGAGGTAAGAAAAAAAAAGAACAGGCAAGAAGAATCTTGACACATAAGGTGTGTTATGGACCCATAAAAGGTAGTTTAAGTAAAAATGATATAAATCAAACCTGATTTTCCTACACAAATAATGGGAAAATATTTCTGACAGAGGCATAACTTTGAATTCTTTTAAAAACATGCCCATATAGTTTATATCTAATCCAGTATGAATACTTTTTAAAGATCAGAATACTAAATCTTTTTAAAAGGGTTAGTAGAATAAGCTTACCAATCATATGTAATTTTACTTAATGTATTACTTATTATTGACTTATCATATTTTACCAATGTTAAATCTTGTCTTAGTAATTCCAGACATATTTTGGAAAAATAAAGAGGAAATAAATATTTCCTAGGTCAAAATGTTCTGAAATGCTTTTTTCTTTTGGCAAGTGATAATAATGGACATGTTTGAGGAGACTTATTTCATCAAGGAGCCCTCCAAAAAATGACCTGTGGAGAACTAAAAAAATACTCAGGCTTTAACATGGGGTGGCATTTGATAAGCAAATCAAACTATAGATTTGAATGAAATCATCTGTGTGGCTCTATGTGCTGCTGCATAGGTGATTTAAATGTAACTGGCTGAGGTTCATAAATGCAAAGTTCTAGAACCAGCTTCACTCACCTGCTTCCCCTGGGGAGAGAGTTGCAAAGAGAATTTGAAATAGGTTTCAAAAGGAAGTAGTCTGTACTGAGTTTTGCCTTCTGATAACAATGTTATTCTTTCAGGTCTGGATAATATTGAGCTCTGTAAATATTCATTAAAGACCTGTGTGTAAGAATAAGAAACTAATTTCATATTCCTTGGTATGTGGTAGGCACTTATAGTAGTTATTTATTGAATAAGTAAATGAATTAATGGTTTCTGGATAGGAAAACCACCAACTGAAAGTTAAAGTAAGTAACTTTGCTTTTAGAGAGCCCCAAACAAGAACCTGAAATGGCCATTTGACTGCCTTCAACCCTTTTCTCACCTCAATTTATTCCAGCCCATATTTGTGTATTGAGCCATCACAGCCAGAGCAGAAGCACTAATCAAATACACCCAACCACAGATTTACTCACAGTTTACACCTGTGAAGTTGAACACACCATAAATAGTCTGCTAAGCTTTCTCTTAAATCTGCCTGCAAGTACCTTACAGGATTATGGTAATATAAAATTTTTCTACCTTCATCATATTTATAGTAATGAGTAGTTTAATTGACTTCCCTACAGCAGAACTCTCTTCCTTTTGAATTAAAATAAGAGTAAAGATGGGGATATTAAACTCTATTAATAGTTTAAGATGTAATAAATGGCTCAACCAGAAATAGCTGACTCAGACAGACAAAGATATTTTAATTTCTCGACAATTCATAGGCAAGGACTGATTTCCCAAGTATAGAATTGGGGAACTGTGGGTTCTGTGCAAATTACACCAAGGCCCAAATCAGAAACTCAGAGAGGGACTGGTGTTCTTTACCAAATTTTCCAGGTGCTTTTTGGACATTCTAGGTTTTGTCAACAATACCTTACAGTTTTTCCTATTGATCAAAGAAAGATTTCTTAATTATGGTTATGCACCATCTTAAGCATTTTGTTCTATAAAATTTAGTCACATTGACAACTGACTGAAAAATTGTAATAGTAGGAAAAACAGCTGTAGCAGCTATGATAATCACATTCTTAAATATTTTCAGGGAAAAGACAATGCAATTCATATTCATAAAGTCATGAAAATGACTAAAATATGTCATTAGCAGCTACAAGTTCACAAGCATTAATAGTTCTCCTTTAGTGAGTTTCCATTATGCACAGTGCACTATGCCGCTATGTCTATATTGCTATTTTAGTAAATATTAACCACAGCACTGTGTCTTAGGAATTAGCGTCTCCTTTTCAAGTAATACTAAGGGTTAGAGAAAAACATGGCAAGCCCTCTGCCATCACACCAATCAGTGCTTTCCTTGCAAAGAGTTTGCTTTCAAAATTAGAGAAATACTATAAAAGGAGGCAAAAGACAGAAGGCAAAAACAAAGCCTACTCACCTTATGAAGGAAGCAACAATAACAGAGGCTCCTGAAGATCTGGGATTCAAGCGTTCCAAAGACTGAAATCTCCCTTCTCAAAGTCAAGATATAGCTCTCCAGTGCCTGCAATCCCACCCACCCACTTCTGCTTCCTTTCCCTTTCTCAGTTCCTGATTGGAGCCTAGTTGTAAGGAGTGCCCCGCCCCTAGATTCCATTCACTTCACCTGGGATGGAGGCCCCGAGGTGGGGTTTACCAAACACTATCCTGTGTGGGGAAACTTACAAGGAGCACCTGCCCGCTCAGCCTAACTAATAGCTCACAGCTGAGCCACCGTCAGCTTGGTGTGGGCAAATTTCTTCAATATCCAGTATTTCTTTATTTTATTTCTATCATTTTGCCTCAGGATTTTGCCTAATCTACTCCCTCTAGTGCCCAGCTTCTCTCATCTAAAATTTAGATTTTTTTTAAATTTGCATATTATTGAGCATTTTAGAAATTTTCTTTCATTTAAGGGTGATAGTGGCATTTTAAGCCTGAATTTTAGGCAAGATTCTACTGCCAAACAATTTTCAAAATGTAAGTGCTCTTATAAGCATTCTGACGCAGTTATATTAGGAAATCTAATTAAGCAAAATACAATAAATATAAACATCTGGCATTGAGGGAGAAATTTCTTGTGCACACTTAGAATCTCTTAGTAAACTCACTGTTGGATACCAATTTACCCAACCCCCAACCATGACACGTGTTTGTTCATTAGGTTAAAAAGGAAAATTTGGTAATGTACTGTATTTCCATTCAGACCTCTAAATGTTCTAGCTTTTCCTGACTTGAGTTTGACGCCCTGCAGAACTTTGCTTAGAAACATGTTTGGAATGTGTTATTTTTACTATTATCACATGACTAGCCCTTATATACAAATTCTACTCTATTCAGTCATAAAATCAAATAAGAGATCATTTTGACTCCAAATTAAACAAACTATTAATCTCTTCTTCTAGAGCTGTGGATCCTATTCCCTTACTTGTTGCTCAGGAGACTTGTATTAGGTAACAAGAGCCTTCCAAGATCTTGGAATGTTAATGAAAGTCCAAACTCTTCAACATAAAGAACTACTAGCACTTGCAATAAAAACAATCTTCTTATTCTGTCTGCATTTTTTTTCTTGATTACACTTTATAAAAGATAAGACACAGGAATAGCAAAAGTCAGGCAGAAAAAGTAGAAAAACAGAGTATCTAGCATACTTTAATGGAAAGAGCAGAACCTATGCCACTGTCTGAATAGGAGAGTTAGCCAAGAGACAGAGGCCTTCTCTTACTGTTATGGATACCAGCCAAGTTTGGGCAGTATACCAGTCTAATTTTGACCAGAAGCCAAAGGGATGAAACTGGGGCCAAATAGGAAAGAATTCCTCACTACCCTAGAGATTCAAAGAGAGACACAAGACAATAACTTGAGTCAGAAGTTGGAGACAGGAAAGACTAACTAGATCAGCTACAACCTTCGAGGTTGAGAGGTCTGCACACTAAAGGAGAATAATAACACGTGTGCCATGAAAGGCTATATTTTGAAAACTCCACTATCTAATGTTGTGAAGAGAAATACACCAACTATAAAACTACTTGTAGTAAAGAAAAGATTAAATAGCAGTGCTTTTTATTTTAATTTATTTCACTGAGAAATTACAGGTGATTTGGTAAGAGATTCCTGCCTTCACAAATATAAATACAACCACTTCATAAGTGCTCCTGGTTAGGATTCAAGGCCAATATCTATAGTTGTGCTCTCAGTATCATCACCTCTAACTTTTTCAGAGAACTTGTGAAGTTATTTTTTACTCCTTTCCTGTTAATTTGCAATCTCTATTTCTTTAACATCTAAACATATTTAAGTAAACACATACTCTATCTTTAAAACAGTCCTCAATTTTATATTCTTTCTTTAACTAACACATTCTATCTCTTCCTCCCTTTATAGCCAAGCTTTGTGAAAATTACACTTTTTTAATTGAAGTATAGTTGACACGCAATGTCACATTAGTTTCAGGTGTACAACATGGTGATTTAACAATTCTATACATTATGCTACTCCCAGCAAGTGTAGCTGCCATCTGTAACTTGGCATCTTTCAGCTGCTATTTGAAAATTATTTTTTGTTTTGATTTTATGGTACTTTAATGCAGTTTACACTTCAGACCATTGTGAGCTTTTTAAAAATATATATTTATTTATTTATGTTGAGAGAGAGAACAGGACAGGGGCAGAGAGAGAGGGGGAGAGAGAGAATCCCAAGCAGGTTTCTCATTGTCAGTGCAGAGCCCAATGTGAGGCTTGATCCCATGAACCTTGAGATCATGACCTGAGTTGAAGAGTCAAGAGATGGATGCTTAGCCGACTGAGCCACCAAGAAGCCCGCAAACCATTGTAGTCTTGACCTAGCTCCTAATACTTTAGAAATATTGCCCTTTAAAGGCCATCAAGGAGTTTTTTGTGATTAAATCCAATGAATGTTCCTAGTTCTCATTTTTATTTGATCAGCTAAAAGCATTTGACTTCTCCTTACTTCTGTCAACATTCACACATGTCACTCTCAGGAAAGTTCACCCGGCTTTTTATCCTCTTTCAAAGGATTTTACAGTTAGTTTGTATATGCTTTACCACTGAACAGCAGTGAAAGCAGAGAGTGCAATCTGAGAGAGAGCAAGAAAGAATGGAATTTCAGGACTCTGGCTTTGGATGGGATATTTTCTTTCTTTGATTCTTGGGTTCAGATTTTAGATCAAAGACCAAAAAACACTCAATGGATAAGATAGTGTTGTTTCTGGGTGTGGCATGTAAATGATGAATCATTGAATCCTACTCCTGAAACCAATATTGCACTGTATGTTAACTAACTAGAATATAAATAAAAATTTGAAAAGAAAATAAATAAATAAATAGATAGATAGATAAGTTAATGGTATGTCTCATTATTACCTAAGAAGTAGTTTGACAACTCCAAAAGGAAGCAACTCCTAAGAGGTTTGTTCATTTTATTTATATAGAAGAGTGACCTACAGTTGTAGAACAAATTTTCCTTGTTACCCATTTTGCAAGAACAATGACAATTTCTACTTGTTTTCCCAGTATTTAACATTGATTAAAACTGTTAATTTAAGAATGGATGGCTACACTCTCAAGTGTGTATGTCACTAAAAGTGTACTGATAATGAAGAATTAAAGATATGCGTTTAACAATTTTAAAGTAAGGTTTAAAAAGAGAAAATAATTCAGATAATACCGGGGATATTGGAAATATTCATTATTTATGGAATTGCCTATGAAAAAATGAAAGATGATTTGAAACTGGAGAATGAGGACCCATAGAAAGTATTAAAATTTTGAATGTCACATTTTGGGTGTTTTATTTTCTTATTTTAGAATCTGGTAAAAACCTAAGAAATGTATACTTTTGAAAGGATAGGTTTGAAAATGGTATTTATCTTCATCTCCACTTTTTATTACTTCTTCCTTTTGAATCTATCTAAACATCCACAAGCCAACAAAACTCTAAAATGGGCATGGATAATTATGTTGGTTTCACACACTTGGTAGAAAAGAGAGAATAGAGGACTTCTCTCATATGAGATGCAAATCAGAAAATATATGTGATTTAATGGCAGATTAGCATCATTTATTTTTATATTCACTGCATTTTGTTATTTTTTAATAGAATTCCATTTGCCAGGATTTGGTTCCAAAATGTAAGTTATTTAACAGATATCATTAGGTTGCTAAGCATTAACACTTAATTATCATATTAATAAACAGTTATTACTCTCTTCTACACTGAGTCTTGCCTCTGCCGCATTAGTATGCATGCACTGCTCTTAGGCAACTTAATTGTCCTTAAAGGAAATCATTACAATTTAAATGAAATTGGGAGCTACTGGTTAGGGAAGGCTGTAGGGCATGCAAAATACATACTAAACAAGGAACTGTAATTTCCCCAAATCACATTTTTTTTCAGTAATTTCACATCACAGCACTATATCTATTTGGTTAAGGGGAAAACAGTTTATTTTTTGCCTTGCAATTTTACAAGGGCACCATTTAACCAAGGACATGCAAGACTCTGGAATGGTAGCAAAAGAACTTGAGTAAATCAAATAATTTCTTTGCGGCTGGTAAACTGTCGTCAGCATTTGCAACACAGTCAATGAAGCAATAAAGTATAGCATGGTGGGCAGGCATCAACCACCTCGTCTGCCTCTAGGATGGAGGGCAGCGGGAGGCCAAAGACTTTATGGAGACAGCTGTTGCCTCTCCCCATATGTGATTTTGTTTGTTCACTTCACAGCAACACACTTTGCATGCTGTCACAAAAATGGGGAAGAGGGTCATTCTCTTGTGTCATGTTACCCCTTTCTCACAGTTGGGAGCTCATTTTTCCGCATCCTCAATCCTAAAATGACTTAGTGATAGAAGTTAAACACTGTCTGCTATCGCAATGCAAAGAATTTGAATATGCCTGAACTCTTATTTTTGATAGATAATTAATCAGTGTTTTACACCACCTTAAATAGCTCTTCATTTTTAGTGAGTGACTCATGATGAAAACAAGGATTTAATTCATGTGGGTATTTAGCATTTTCAGATTAATTAGCAACTGAAAATTAACCTTATTAGTGTCCAACTTTATAGGAGTATGCAAGAGGGATAGTAAAATGAATAAATACCCTACCTTTCCTGAAATATATACATAATAAAATAGGAATTTAAGGTATTGAAATTAAGCCACAGGACTGCCAGATATTAAGGAATCTGGAACTAGGCATCTACTGAGCTCACTGAAAATCATATATTTTACACATCAGTTAGAAATCTCCATTTTGCATATTAGAAAACTGATGTGGGAAAGATTCCTTAACTTCACCTAGGTCTCACAGTTATAAAAGGCTGTATGAAGTTTTAGATCCCAGGTCTGTCTTCCTCTACTGCACATATTCATACTTGAGAGCCTCACTATGAACCCTAAAAGCACCTATATAATGGCACAGACTATCCCAGGACTGCTAGAATGTTCTATCAATTCAGGAAAAGCGAACTGATCAATTACTGGAAAAGATTTACAGAAATTCTTAAACATTATGAGTTACTGTATTTTTCTGTTTTTCCATTAGTAGAAATGTTTTCTAAGTGGAGTCCACATTATGGCCCTTCTTCACAGAATTTTGTCTTCCTTTTTCAAGGGGGAAAAATAATCAAATTAGCAGGCAGATGTGCAGTGGAGTAAACATTGACAAATGTGATACATAATGTAAAGTTGAGCCACATTTTTAAAGTATTTCTGTGTTTCTTGGAGTTCTTGTGATGGTTTACTGAATTTTCATATTGATGATGCAAATATTTCCTTAACTTTATGCCCTCCAGGAATGTGAACTTAGGTACAATGTTTACCTTCTCTGAGCTTCAGATTTCTTGATTGTATAATAAGAGTAATAATCTATATCATTCTGTAAGTTTTAAAGGGGACAAAATTCATGACTTTTTTATACTGTAAAGCAATGGACAAACAGCAATTTGATTTTACTGAGTTGTCACAGTATAGTAAAAGCAAACATGGGATTCAGACTCAGAACTAGGTTGGAATCACAAACTAATTATCTGATAATGGGGCATTATTTCATGTCTCTTACTTTCAGTTATGGCATCTCTAAAGTGGAGATTTTATATGATACTTACAGTAGAGATTAAAGAAAATTCTTGCAAATGTCTGGTATACAGAATACCTGAAGAAAATGATACTAATTACTAACATTAATGAGCGTGAATAATCTAAAAAACAAAATATAATTTCAAGAGCAGTGTTCGGAATTTATGCTTTATAATTTATGTCATTGGGACCAATTCACTAGTTTCCCATAGTCCCTTCTCTGTGGTTTGACCAATCCAGGATGTTGCCTTATCACTAAACCTCTACCATTTCTCGCTGCCCCATCTCTCTGTCCTGGGTTCAGGACGATGCGGTCTCCATTATTCCACTACAGTAAGAGTTGCAGTAGCTCCAAAGTCCAAGTCCACCCACATACGATACCTTGTGAGACTAGACCAGGTTCATGACAAACATTGCGTTTGCTTTCTCTCCAACCTTGCTCCACATTCATTTTCACCTCACTCTCACCAGCTGGGGTTTCACCCACCAACAATGCATTGATATGCAAGCCTTAGTTAAAGCCACAATTTCAGAGGAACTTGGGCTGAAACAATTGACTGGCCCTGGCCCTAAAAAAGTCAATCTGCAGGATGGTTCTTGAGGCTGTAGGCTTAACACTATTTGAATAAAATAGGACCATGCTTCTTGTGATAAGTGGGATATTGATAACCCTTTGCACTCAATGACATCAGTCACATTTCACATAAGGTGCAAGTGTATGGCAAGTGCAGTTGATCAGTACAAGGCTAATGCTGAACATTTAATCATGTGATATGAACTTTTTAATGCCTTGCAGACTTTGTTAAAAGTAAATTGTCAACTTAAGGTAGCCTGTCAAAGCCAAAGAGCTTCTGTGGTAGATTTGAAAAAGACTTTTATCCTCTGCAGTCACTAGGCAGATTCTATTGAAAATCAGACCAAAGATCTGATTATAGGATTGGTAGAATTGCCAGAAAGTTTTTGGAGTTCTATTTTTTTTTTGGTTTTGTTTTTATAGCCTCAACAGGTGTCGTATAGCCAAGTGAGAGTCATGACAGTGAAATAATGACAGTGAAATAATAAACCCATATGAACCAGAGACCTGTTAGATTAGGGGCATTTTTAGGGGTTTAGAGATCTGGGGCATTCAGGATATCCTGCATTAAATTAAAGAAAAGTTGTTGCTGCTCACAGAACTATATATCACTAACAAAGAGCCATCGTACTTGATAAATCTCTTTGCATTATTGATACAACACACACAGCATTTGAGAATATAGCTCCAAACCATTGATCAGAAGTTTCTGAATGCTGTCAGTATTGAATGAAGTTCAAAGATCCGGTCTTCAGTGCAGACTGCCCTGCTGTTGTAGCCATTTCATCCATTGACCAATGTATGCTAGAGGAATCTGTGATATGAATGCTGTGTTGGATCTCTGGATATGGAATAATCACAAAGGGTCCTGGAGCAAAGCCATACACACCATGACAGAATTATCCTCTGTTTGAAAAGTATAGTTTGTCTGCACATGCCAAAAACTGCTTTTATCTAAGCAATTGCTTTTGTCTGCAGACATGACCAAAGAACACCAAGAGATTATATAACCAGAACTTTCCACCATGAAGTAACTTATTTTGAATTCAGCTAGTCCTAAGGTTAGGCAGGTGCTATAGCAATCAAATATTTAATAGAAGTGACACATTTAAGAGTAGGCTGAAGCAGATTTCAGAAAGCACAAGTAAATTAAATGAACAGATGGCCCAGACTCCCTTGTCACTTACTTTTGTTTATCTCATGTTTATCCTTCTACTCACAACTATGTCCTTATGGAGGGTAACTTTTGACCAATTGATGAAGGAAGAAAAGATTTAGGGCTGGCTCACTGAAACACCACCACACTGTGTTGAAATTATCAGGAGAAAAGCTGCTGCCATGTTATACCCCCATTTACAGGTGGCCCTGAAAGATACTAGTAAAATTAACCATGCCAGGGGACAAAGTTGTGAGCAAAGTACTCAGTCATCCATTTCATATGGAAGTGTCATCTAATATATGGCTATACATAAAATGCTGTGTAGTGGATAATGACTGGAAGGAAATAAGAATGGAAGACTCAGGAGAAGGATGTCTAGAGAAGAGTTATATGGGATGGACTTATGGGAGAGAGCATAAAGCATGAGGATTTTTGTCTGATACATGCCTACCAGTGTGTTTTTACTGAAGAACAGGCTTTCAAAAACTAAGTAACATATGACCTATACTGTGCATGTTAGCTTTCCTCAGCCACCCCAACACCCACAAAATGGCCCTATGAATAGAGTAGCTATGGTGGTGGCATGGCTGGAAGCTATGTATTTGTCAAAAATTGTAGGTTGCCTGTTACTGAGGTTAAATTAGCTATGGCAGAATATCCAACCCCTGAAGTAAAGAACAGTGCTAGCTTTTCAATATGGCATTGTTATCAGGGAAATCAGCTAGTTTGGGTAGATTATATTGTGTACCTTCTATGTTGGAGGGAACAGATATTCCGTTCACTGAAATTGATACACATTGTGGATAGAGGTTTGCCTTCCCTACTACTGCCAACTTCACCATTTGATGGCCATGACCTTTAGAATCCCTGATCCAATAACATTCTACACAGCAATGTCTCTAAGGGGGGGGCATATAATGGGAATGACTTATGACAATGGGTGTATTACCATGAGATTTTTTTTATCTTGCAATGTTTTCTGTTATTCAAAATGATTGTTCCCATAGAATGATGAAATGGCCTATTGAAGTCTCAACTCAGTTATCAACTTGGTGTTACCACCTTGAAGAGTTTGGGGCACTATTGTGGTCAGCTGTTGCTATAACCACCCTTAAACTAAGTGTTTTAAATAAATTATTCCTCAGTCTTCTATTGGTTGACTAAGCTCACCTGGAATGTCCTCATTGGAGGTTTGTAGAGAGCTTAAGTCACATATTGGGGCTGACTTGTAGTTGGGGCTATAGAAGGCTTAATGGGACTGATAGCTCACTCACATGACTAACTGCTGATGTCAGGAGCTCAGCTGAGGTTGATAGCTTGGGCTTGGTGTCTAGGTTTGGGAAGGAAGCATTCTCACACCAGGTGTTCTAAAATACACATGTGGGAACTTCAACACTTCTTATAATTTAGCCTATAATATCACCATTGACCCTATTTTTGGTCAAAGTACTCACTAAGGCTGATTCAGATCCATAAAATTGAAGGAGGTGGGCACCCCACCTTCTGAGGTGGGACTGGCAAGGTTACATTTTAGAAGAACATTGGTGAATGGAAGATAGTATTGTGGCCATTTTGGAAAATATGAATTTGAATGCACTGTCCTCTTGGAGATGGTACATGAGCTGATATGTGGAGCTGTATCCTTGAAAGTTTTGGGCAACAAGAATAAGAAATAGAATTGATTCCCTTGTCATAGCTTCCAGTAATCAACTTATAAAATTTGTACAGGCTTTCTCTAAAATACATATATAGTTGTTGAAACAGAGGTTCTGTTTAGTATGGGAGTGATTTCCACCAGAGGAAACTATAAGAGGGTTTCTTATTCCAGGGGATTAACAGGCAAAGAAAGAATTACTCGATTGCCTGGTATTGTTAACCCTGAGTACCAAGAGAAGCTGGAGGTACTTTTGCACAATAGGTGCAGGAAGGAAGATGTATGGAATGGATGAATTTCAAAGTGACATTACTTGTTGTGTATATGCAGCAAATTCAGCCAGACACAAGCAAGAAAGCCACACTCAGAACCTTCACATATGAAGATCTCAGTCACTTCATTACTTCACTAGGTAAGGTGAAATACTGGTCAAAACAGAATGGGGTGATGAATCTAGAATTTGGAAGAGGAATATCAATGAAAGCTTGGGAGCAGCTGCAGCAATAGCAACTATAGCATAGTTTGCTAACCCTCTGACATACTTTTTAGAATCAACAAGCTGAGTGACTGGATTTGTACCTCCATTCTTGGTGAAGTAGCATGGCAATCTTACTTTCATATTGTTAATGGAGAATGTGAGCAAATCTGAGTGGTACAAGGGATGAAACCTAATTTATGTGAACTCCCAACAAATTTGCTAAGTCCCATTTGCCTCTCGAACTGAGATCTTACAAAATGGAGATACTTAGCTGCCACTATTGTCCCCCTAATCTGCTAACACCACTAGCTGTCTCAGGGGTCCTAGAAGTGATAGCCTGGCCTCCACTGCACCTGCTGTGGAGACAGCAAATCATCTGCAGCAGTCGAGTCTTGTCCTATTGAATGCCTAGATATTCTCATAGCTCACTATTTCCAGGGTCAAATAAAGAACATCCTTGCTGGGTAGCAGTGCTGGTGGTGGGCTCTGACTTCCCTAGTAACTACTGTCCAGTGGCATCAATAACAACCTAGGATTGTAGGAAAGTTCATACTTCATGAGGTGAACCTCAAGCCCTAAAAGATAGTATGTGAGGAGGAGATAGCAGATAAATACTTGCTCTTACTTCTCCCAATATTGGACATCATGTGACATTTTCATATGCCTGTGGGCATATGGGTAGTTTCATACCCTCTTCAGAATGTCTTACATAAACAAGCAACTGAATGTTTTATTAATTGAAAATCAATAGCCAGCTTGGAAATCGGTTTTTCCCCCACCTTCCTATTCTTGATCTTCCTGCTCCCAAATTCTGTTGATCGAAGCAAATCTCAGAGCCAGCCTATATTCAGAGTGAGTGGAAGTGGACTCCATAACATGACAAAAGGAGTTTCACGAATATACAGAGATGGGAGGAATTCTTGTTAGGCAGCTTTCTAGACGATTTGTCGCAATACTCATGTATTTCAAACTTTCCAATTATTTTCCTTTTAGTTCTTTTAGTTTTAAAATTTTAATTCCTGAAATTTATTTTAAAATTTCCATTGGACCCTTAGCATTTGCATTAAATTTTAATTTCTAATAATTTATTTTTAGAGAGTTCCTTTTTGGAGTATGCTGTTCTTTTTTCTTTAACTTGATATTTACTTTTTTCTCTTACAGATGATACAGTAGATGTTCTCCAAAATGAACTCTGGTGATCCTTGTCTTCTGGTATCCATACCCTTATGTAGACCTCTCTACAATGAATAATGATTAGCCAGTATGACAAATACAATACTGTGAGGAAGTGCCTTTATGACTTTTGAGGCTATGCCTTAAAAGACCTTGTAGTTTCTGTGTTGGCTTCTCTTGGGCTACTTGCTCTGGGGTACACCAGCCACCAGTGTCATAAGGACATTCAAGGAGCCCTAGGGAGAGAGCCTACAGGGGGAGAAACTGAGGCTTCTTGTCAAAAGTTAACACCAACCTGCCAACCAAGTGAAGCAGTCTTGTAGCCTCATTCAAGCTTTTAGAGGACTGAAGTTTCAGACATCTTAACTGTTACACCATGAGAAATCCTGTGCCAGAACCACATTGCTAAACTGTTCCCAAACTCCTAACCCAAAGAAACTGTGGAAGATAGCCAATGTTTATTTTTTTCCAGATTCTCTGTTATACCGAAGAATTCCCTCTTACTACTCTCAGCACTGCACTCTTTGAGTTTTTGAGTGTTATTTCATTAGTATTTATGGAGAAAAGGAGGAGACAGGTGTGTGACCTCTTTGCCATTTTGAACTAGAAATCAGCTGGAAGCTTCATTCATTTTTTAATTGAGATATAAGTGACACACGCTATTATATTAGTTTGAGGTGTACAACATGATGATTCAAATTATATATATTGGGAAATGATCATTACAATAAGTTTAGTTAACATTATCACCATATATAATTATGGAATTTTTTTTCTTGTAAAAACTTTAAAGATTTACTCTCTTACTTTCAAACATGCAATACAGTATTATTAATTATAGCTGCCATGATGTACATTATATCCCAATGATCTGCTTATTTTTATAGCTAGAAGTTTGTACCTCTTGACTCCCATCACCCATTTATCATTGTTGTTATTAGTGTAGTGGCTTATTGTTGTTTTAAGCCACTAAACTTTAAGATAATCTATCAATCATCACTAGATAACTAATATGGGTAATATTAATTTCAGATCAAAAACATTGCTTTTTTGTGTGTTTTTCTAATATTTTATGAGTTCCTCTTTCTATTTTGTTTGTTTGCTTTGTTATCCTCTGTTTGTGGTATTTTTTTTTCTTGGCTGCCACTTTAAATTTAGAAGTAAATGTTAAAAAGTTAACTAAAAGCTTAGTGTTCACAGGGTTCTTATCAAATCGTAGACTTTACCATTTTCTTAAGAGACACCTATCTATCAACCTTTGTCGATTTTACTCTTTGGCTTATCATTTCCTCAGAGAGGAGTCTTCTAATTTTTTATATGAGAAGCCTGATATATAGACCTAGAGAAAGACTAGAATTGTACAGTTTTAAGTTTAAAAGTTTTAGTCAATATCTGCTATTTGAGTGTGGTGCTTTACCCCTGCCCTTAGCTAAGTCCTAATTCCCTTTATTCGGAGTATTTTTGATTCAGTCTCTCAAGAGAATCAACTTCCCGTCTCCTGCTGGAACGGGGAAAGGGACCTGGAGATACTATTCCTTTCAGCCAGCTCTTCCCCTCTCCATAGACAGCCAGCAGACTAGAAGACTGTCCAAGATGAATAGTAGCTTTACTCCTAGAGACTGTCCAGGGACTCAGGTTCCTTCTATCTTGTTGATTAGAGAGGGGACCTCTTACTGAAAGGAAGATGATTTGCCTTTATTGCTCTGATACTTTCAGCCTTCTCTTCTCTAATCCATTACTTCAAATTATATACCTTCAACCTCCCAAAATGTATGTACCTATCTTGTCTATTCTCTCCTCCTTCCGTGTATCTACATTTTTATCTCTTAACTATTATTTTAGTGGGTTTGGGGAACAAGTAAAAACTCATGTGTCCAACCTTCCATATTAAATTGGAAGATACTTGCTCCATACAACACATCTTCGCAATCTATATAGTTGATCACAAAATAGTGTTGTGTCAGTGTTTTCTCCCTTCTTACAGCTTTTCAGTGGGAGATGTGTACAGTTAATTCTTGTTATACATAGTAGTTATCTTCTAGAAAGTTGCCAAACACTGAATTCACAAACACGAGACCATTGTCCCAGGGGAAGTATGTAACATATAGATATATACATAACTCACATAGATCGTAATCTTAAATCCTAAAAACAACTCCTCCTGGTTGATTCTCTCTCTCGTTTTTTTTCTCGTGTAAAAGAGAAAATGTGGTTCGGGAATAAGTGACTTAAGACCTCTCCACGAACAGGTGCCAACGTTAGAATTCAGTCCTCATCCCTGAGTGGGAGCCTCTTGCACTTTCCTTCACTACCAGCTACTGTTACCATTTTCCAGCCATCTCTGTGTGACAGCAGAAACAAGAAGGTGGGGCTGCTACTCCTATCAGCTCAGCTGAGAATGTGGATGCCAGGTGACCCAACTTTTTTGCTGCTGTGAGCATGTTCACAAATGACCGAGAAAGAGCCAAAAGTATTAATTTTGAGGTCACAAATAACTTTTAAGAAGTAGATTAATTCACAAATATAGAATCTTGGAATAATGATAATTGACTATAAATCGTTGAACGCTTCTACCTAATAATCATATATGCCAAGAGCTGATTCATATTCTGCACATCAGTGGTCTAATTAAAATGTAAAATGTGGTATCTGCTACCATTTATATTTTCATTGATAAAGGAATTTTGCTAGTTCTCCATTCTGTGTTCTCTCCAAAGGTAATGTTTATTATAAATGCATTGAAATAGTGTGTTCTAATATGATTGTGTGTTTTTCTAATATTTTATGAGTTCCTCTTTATATTTTGTTTGTTTTGTCATGGACATTTTGATATGTCCTTAATTTTGGTACCTAAACCATGATAAATTTGTCAAAATACAGTGGAATTAATATTGAGTATTTGTTCTAGAAAAAAATGTGATTAGTCTATCAAAATTAAAATTGCTTTGAAAATTATAAATTTTCATAAATTATAACATATTGAAACTTGAGTTAATGAATTTCTAGTGTAATATAATCCACTTTCCAATCCTATGACTTTTCAATCATTTTAGTCTATTTGTATAAAATTATCATATTCAGTTTTATTTTCTCCAGCTCACACAGACTCATAATCTACATCAGTATTGGCATCTATCTCACTACTTATTTATGACAAGTCTTGACTGTAATATTTATATGACTGTTTTTATCACTAACTTTCATCTTTTCAAAAATTGCTTTTGGGTCTATGCCATTTATATGCTTTTCCATAATTCAATAAAAATACAAATTCTAAAAATATAATTTATAACAGGCACAATGCACTGACCCCCCATCATCACCTCAGATAGAATCAGTTATTAAGCTGATAAAGAAAGTTAAATAAGACACACACCCACAAAATTTAGAAACTTTAATAAAAACCTTTAAGAATATAAAGATTATTGTGACAGTACAAAAATTTCCGAGAAAATGTCAATGAAGCTACAAATTCAAATCTGTGAAATGCATGTAACCAAATTTATTTCATAGTCTCTTTGATTTTTATTTATTTTTAAAAATTTTATTTATTTATTCTGAGGAAGAGAGAGGGAGTGAGGGACCAGCATAGAGGGAGGGAGAGAACACCAAGCAGGCTCTGCACTGTCAGTGCAGAGTCGATGACCCAGGAGCTCAGTCTCACAAACTGAAAGATAATGACCTGTGCTGAAGTCAAGAGTTGGACATTCAACCAATGGAGCCACCCAGGTGCCCCTCATAGTCTTCTTTTTTTTCCTTTAATTTTATTTATTTATATTGAGAGAGAGAGAGAGAGAGAGAGAGAGCAGGGGAGGGGCAGAGAGAGAGGGAGAGAGAGGATCCCAAAAAGGTTTCACACTGCCAGTGCAGAACGTGAGATGTGGCCACGCAGGATTTAAACTCAGCAACCTTGAGATCCTGATGTGAGCTGAAACCAAGAGTCAGAGGCTTAACCGACTGAGCCATCCAGGCACCCACTTCATAGTCTTTTTAAATAAACTATTCTTGGTTCTTTTGCTGGACCATTAGAAACTTTGAAACACTGTTTTTTAAGATTTTTATTTGATATGCAAACTTCAGAATTTTGTTTGAAAACCCGTTTACGAAATAATGTATACAAACTACTGTCCAGGGGAAAGATAGATTTTCTTTTAAAGGGATAATAAAGTCAAGAAAACAATTCTAGTTGTTAAGAGTGCTTTAAATTTGAAAGCAATAACTCCATATTACAGATATAAGGAGTTTTTAGATCAATAATGAAACCATTCTTATTGAAATAAGTGCACCCCAAAATAGAACTAGAAGTAGACTGGCTGAAGTAGACAAAGATCACCTTAGGAACAAGTTAAAAATATAAATTCATAAAACATACTCCCAGAAATTTTAGCTGGTAAAATTGGGGTGGGGCTAAGGGATCCACATTTAACGATGTTTCTCCCACAGTTCAAACAGCAGTGATATAAATTATAAGGAATGAAATTGTTGAATGCTTGCTATGGTGTGAGAGTATTTGAGTCACTTTTATAGATTCTCTAATTTGATTCACAAGACAAAACTATGAAGTAGATTTCAGTCTCCAAAATTTGCATTGGAAGAGACTAAAATTCATACACGTTAAGTACCACAGTCATATACACTGGAAACCACAGAATTAATATAAAAATCTGTATTCCATAAATATTAGTTTGCTAGGGCTGCTGTAACTAACACAAACTGGTTAGCTTGATTTTCTCAAGAGTTCTGAAAACTAAGAGTTCTGGAGGCTGGAAGTAGAAAATTAGTGTGTCAGTTGGGCTATGCTTCCTTTGAGATCTGTAGTGGAATTCTTCCTTGCCTCTTCCTAGATTTTGGTGGTTTGCTGATAATCTTCGTGTTCCTTCGCTTGCAACTACATAATTCCAATCTCTGCCTCTCTGTTCACTTGACATTCTCCTTGTGGGTCTCTGTAGGTACATGACTGTCTTCTTATAAGGATACCAGTCATATTGGATCAGGGGCCCACCCTACTCCAGTATTACTTCATCTTCACCAAACTAACTGCATCTACAGGGAATCTATTTTCAAATAAGGTCATATTCTAAGGTACTGGGAGCTAGGACGTCAGTATATCTTTTATGGGTGAGCACAATTCAAGCCATAAACCAGGTCTTCAAAGCATAAATATTTCCACGATACCACTCCACCTCTACAGAAGGAACATATACAATAATTTCCCTGAACTTCTAAATAGCAATATTCACTTTGTGGTTTAGTGATCTTTGAAAATAGAGTGCCTTTAAAACTGCGAGGAACCAAAGGATCATTTAACTTATCCTTTTTATTTTTCAGATGTGGAAAATTGAAGTCAAGAGACAAAAGAGATTACATAATTTGCCCAAGGTCATATAGCTAATTAGTGCAACAGCATAGGCCAGAATACTAGTCTTTTGACCATTAAATAAACCAGTGCCTTTTCATAATACAATTTTGTCTGTTGCTATAAATTTTATTTTTTTATTTTTTTGCTTTCCTAAAGCAACTTTCTTCTAGAAATATTTGTCTTGGTTTATTCAATTGCATTATTTGCAAATGAAATGTTTTATTCTCATTTTTTTTCATATAATCCATCCTCAAGGAGGGTAAAGAAATAAGATAACCCATTATCAAAAAATATTTCTAGGGCCACCTGGGTGGCTCAGTTGGTTAAGCTTCCAACTCTATTTTGGCTCAGGTCATTATCTCAGGGTTTGTGAGTTCAAGCCCCACCTCTGGCTCTGTGCTGGCAGTGAGGAGCTTATTTGGGATTCTCTCTGTCTCTCTCTCTCTCTCTCTCTCCCTCTCTGTCCCTCCTCTGCTCGTACTCACTCTCTCTCTCTCTCTCTTTCAAAATCAATAAATAAGCTTAAAAATTTTTTCTATAGCAAATGCCTAACTGAAGGTCTGTTAGTATTTCATTATTGCTGTTGCTCTTGAGTTGATGTTGTTATTATTTTAATAATTGACTGAGACACAATAGCATCATAAACCTTAAAATATTAGGAAAAATTTAACAAAAAATGTGAGGACCACCTCAACAAAAACTAAAAAACAAAATCGCTAAACAAAAAATGCTGAGAAATTAAGGATATCTAAATGTTTATTTATTTTTAAGAGAAAGACAGAGTGCTAACAGCAGATGGGCAGAGAAAGAGGGAGACACAGAATCCGAAGCAGGCTCCAGGTTCTGAGCTGTCAGCACAGAGCCCGACGTGGGGCTTGAACCCACAAACCGTGAGATCATGACCTGAGCCCAAGTAGGACGCTTAACTGACTGAGCCACCCAGGCGCCCCAAGGATATCTAAGTAAGTGGAGCAATATACAATATTCATGGATTGGAAGGCACTAAATGTTAAGATGAGAATTCAATCCAAAATGATTTTGAAATTAATGTTTATTTATTTTTGAGAGAGAGAGTAAGACAGAGCGTGAGTGGGAAAGGGCCAGAGAGAGGGAGACACAGAATCGGAAGCAGGCTCCAGGCTCTGAGCTGTCAGCACAGAGCCTGCTGTGAGGCTCAAACCACTAACTGTGAGAACATGACCTGCCAAAATCAAGATGCCCAACCAACCAAGCCACCCAGGCACCCCCAAAATGATTTTTAAACGAACAAATTTTCTTTTTTTCTTTTTTTTAGTGTTTATTTTTTATTTTTGAAAGAAAGAGAGAGAAAGAAAAAACACGAGCAGGGAAGGGAGGGAGACACAGAATCCGAAGCAGGCTCCAGGCCTTCAGCTGTCAACACAGAACCGGATGTGAGGCTCAAACTCATGAACCATTAGATCATGACCTGAGCTGAAGTCAGACACTTAACCAACTGAGCCACCCAGGTGCCCCTAAATGAACACATTTTCAATCAAAACCCCAACAGAGTTGTTGGGAAAAATTGACAAACGGTTGTTGAAATATTTAAGAAAATGTAAAGGGCCTAGAAAAGTAAACAATGTTGACTGAAAAGAAAGCTGAGAGACTCATGCTACCTTATTTCAATATTTACTGTAAAAGTTAAGTGCTCAGAACCATTGAGTATTGTTACAGGAAAGAAAATAGATAAATGGAACAGAATAGAAAGTTGATTAATAGACTTAACTGGGGTTGAACAGAGGAACCAAAAGCAATTCAATGGAGACTAGAGAAGACTTTTTAACAAATGTTACTGGAAGAATTTGAAAAATCTATTAAAAATGAATCTTGCTCTCTACTTCATACAACACATAACAACTAATTCGAGTATGATTCTAGATATAGATGTAAAAACTTGAAACTACAAAGCTTGTAGAATAAAACATAGGAAAATACCTTCATTATCTTGGATTAGGCAATGATTTCTTATGAGAACTCAAAAGGCAAAATGGCATAAAATGGTAAAATGATAAATTGTGTTTCATCAAAATTAAATATCACTGCTTATCGTGATATATGGTATAGAAACAAAAAGACAAGGCATAAACTTATTTGTTACTAGAGAAATATAAATTGAAATCAAGAGAACAATTTCACACCCACTAGAATGGTTAAAATTAAAGAGATTGGCATATGCTAATAGACAAAAAGAATGTGGAACAACTAGAATTCTCATATATTGTTGGTGAGATTGTTTTGAGTGTATCTCTATAGTATTCCATAACACATACAGAGCCTATCACTGTAGATTCATTCTGACATTTTGCCAGCTAGAGTGAAATGTAGAAACCTATCATTCTGCTCTTTTGCCCCACTTGTTCATAATACAATTGCCTTAAAATTCTTTCCTATGTACACTTATAACCAAAACAGTGTTAAATTTCTGCTTCAACCATCAAACAAAATTTGTAACCCTGAAGAGAAGAAAAAAGTATCGTGTTTGCCTCTATTTTATTCTTTCTGCTATTTCTTTCTTCCAAATGTTCTAAGAGTTCTTGTATCACTTCTTTTCTCTTAAGACAACCTCCTTTAGGGGTACCTGGGTGGCTCAGTCAGTTGAGTTTCTGACTGTAGCTCAGGTCATGATCTCAGGGTTCTTGGAATTCAGCCCCGTGTCAGGCTCTGTGTTATCAGTGTGGAGCCTGCTAGGGATTCTCGCTCTCTCCCCTTTCTCTCTCTGTCCCTCTCCTGCTTGCACTTTCTCTCTCTCTCTCTCTCTAGATAAACAAATAAAGTTAAAAAAAAAAAAAAGACAACCTCCTTTAGCCAATCTTTAGGGTGGTGATAAATTCTCCTGAATTTCCTTCATATGAAAATGTCTTAATACCCCCTTCATTCTTTTTTTAATTTATTTTTTAATGTTTTTTATTTTATTTTTGAGAGACAGAGAGAGAAAGCATGAGTAGCGGAGGAGCAGAGAGAGAAGGAGACACAGAATCCGAAGCAGGCTGCAGGCTCCGAGCTGTCAGCACAGAGCCCGATGCAGGGCTCAAACCCACAAACTGCGAGATCATGACCTGAGCTGAAGTCGGAAGCCTAACCAACTGAGCCACACAGGCGCCCCAATACCCCCTTCATTCTTAAAGAAAATTTTCTCTGGATATAGAATTCTGTGTTGACATTTCCTTTCTTTTTTTTCTTTGTATTTTTTTAATGTTTATTTATTTTTGAGAGAGACAGAGTGTGAGCGGGGGTGGGGCAGAGAGGGAGACACAGAATTAGAAGCAGGCCCCAGGCTCTGAGCTGTCAGCACAGGGCCCAACATGGGGCGACTCGAACTCATGAACTGCAAGATCATGACCTGAGCTGAAGTTGGACACTTAACTGACTGAGACACCCAGATGCCCAACATTTCCCTTCTATCAGCACTTGAAAAATGTCATCGCACCGCCTCTTGACCTACATGATTTCCAATGAAAAACCTGATATTCTAGTTGCTTTACATCTGTAGGTAAGGTGTTATTTCACTCTTGCTGTTTTCAAGACTTTTCTTTATCATGAATTTTCAGAGTTGGATCATCATGTGTCTTGGTGTGTATGTGCGTGTGTGTATGTGTGTGTGTTTCCCTCAGTTTCTTGTATCTGTAAGTCTAGGTCTTTTGTCAAATTTGAGAAGTTTTCAGACATTATTTCTTCAGGTTTCTTTTCAGCCTCTTCCTCCTCACTTTTTGGAATTCTAATGACATAAATAATAAATTTTTATAGTCACACAGGTCACTGATACTCTCTTCTTTGTTTTCCCCCTTATTTTCTCTCTGTTTTCTCAGATTGGATAATTTCTACTGTACTATCTTCAAATTCACCGATTTTTCCTCTATACTCTCCATTCTGCTGTTGAGTCCATCCACTGAGTTTTTTATCTTGCATTTTGTATATTTTAGCTCTAAAATTCCCATTTGACTCTTCCTAGCAGTGAAGAGGAGTAGGACCTTGCTATTGCTAGGCAGTGGGGGTGAAGTGGGGTGGTGGGGGTGGGGGGTGAATGTTAGCACTAGCAGGGACAAAGTTCTAGCTTACTACTTAGTTTTCTCTGACACCACACTGGCAAGAAGTTTCTGTCTTGTCAGTTCCTGGCAAGAGTGAAAGTCAAGGTCCTGACTAAGCCTTCACTCTTACAGATGGGACCACAGTTTTTCTTTGTTTCCTGTGGTATTTTGTTGGTGTAGAGCAGTTAATGTTTAACAGTACTGTCTTGCCATCTTGCACTTTTCTTGCTCTTTTAGCTAGAACAGGCTTTCTTAAATTTATCTGCACCAATTGGTATTCTGGGTTGCTGACTTCTTCACCTCGAAATCATGGATATATGAAGCAAAAAGGAAACCCTACGAACATACCACCTGTTGTTCCTTGGGTCCCCTGGTCTCTAGCTAGTTTTTTCTCTCTACATTTTCAGATAATCCTTATGTTTTTGTTATCTGTAATGTCTAAGACTTTAGATATAATTAGAGGGTAAAATAAGGGAAAGTATATCTACTCCATCTTCTGAGAAAAGGAATCTTAACTCCCATCTTTTGAGAATAGGATTTATAGAGATTGCCTTTACCTCTTGAAAGCCTGCTAGCACACAATATTGTCAGTTTTAACTAGGAATTTGGGGTTTGTGTTTTTTTGTTTTGTTTTTTGTGTTTTTTTGGGGGGTGGGTTTTTTTTTGGTAGAAAGACCTTCAGAGTACTTACACTACTACCATGCAATATTATAAAATACTAGAATATATTTTGTATTATTTTCAGAAGTTTGGAACATTGAAATTCCTGGCCAGCAAATCTAGAAAATATTAATTTTTTTTTAATTTATGTCTTATTTTTTAAAGCACGCACCTGTTTTGGTTTACCTAAGAATCATAAATCAATGATTTAGAAATATCATCAACCAAGGAAATTTAAAATCATTGAACCATGTACCATTTTGGGTTCTAGACTCAGGGTGCTTTGAAAAGTAGTACTAATTTGAATGTAAGGGTATTGGTATATAAGGCAGAACTAATTTTATACTCATTTTTATACTTTTTAGAGTCCTATTTCACAACAGCAGGCATTGCACATGTAGTGGATTATAATAAATTAAAGATATAAGCTATCTAATTAAAACATAGAATGTAATTAGGGCTTTTGGATGGGTTAAAGACAGTTTTCTTATTAGTTTATGTTTAAATTATCTTTCAAAAATTAAGATTCACATACTCTGATGTAGTTACCTTTCTCATAATTCTTTCTCTGAGAGAGAATTCACAAAGGTAAAATCAGCTACTGCTATGATGCCTCAAATCCCTGTCTTTCTTGTTCAACATCAGAAATGTAGGCACTAGTTTCACGGCATTTCTACCACACTGGTTTCCAAATTAATCTCTGCTTCCTCCTTTACAACACCGTATATTCTCTTAACTGTCCACTGTGTCTTTCCTCCCCTACCTCACATAGTATATTCCATTCATCATACTCCTAGAACTCACTAAAACCACCATCTTACAAGCAACCCCAACTTCCTTTTTCCTTAATCTTTCTGTTACACGGACTGGCAAAGTTCAACCCTCAATCAATCCAACTGTCTATTGCTGCTACTTCTTCATTCAGGTTGCTGAAAGCCCGTGGGGAAAATCACTCACTTGTATGGATTTGTGTCAGTACACATTCATTGTCTGCGACTTCAGCTGGAGATTGTAAGCTGTTTGAAATATGTAATATATTTATTTGTGCTCAGTTCCCAGCCCAACATGTTATACATTCTAGATGCTCAAGAAATGCCACCTGATGGATTGGATCCATTCTGCCAAATCTTATTTAAAGCTATTTTATTGTAAATTCAGTACATTTTACATTCCTCAGTTGTGAATTTATTTTTGAAACACTTTTATTATTGCATCTAATATACTAGATAAAATTATAATGTAAATGACCTTTAAATAATACCAATAATTGGTTTTGGTTGTCCTCATTTTACTTATCACTTTCACTTCTCTTGCTGCTTCTGTCAGTCAAGAAATTCACAAGGCAGTTCCAGACTTGCTGGCATTTTGGTCCCCTGACTTGCAGCACATTATACCTCTAATTAAGTCTCTGTGTTATTTTAGTATTTTCCTTGTTTGGCTCAATATCTCTCTTCCTTTCAGGTTAAATGTTGTAAACAGAAAGCAAGTATGATAGCTGCCCAATCAAATTATAGAAGGAATGCTGAAAAGGTCAAAACAGCAAAACACACTGCGGTAATTTATGTAATGTAGAATGTATTAAATTTTTGGCCTTCATTTGCCTCAAAAAATGTAATGGGAGGATAAATATGACACAGGCTATTCAGAATGAAGTCTTATCTTCCAACTAGCAGGAGTGAATTCACTTTTGTTTTTCCCCCTGTTCTGGGAACGTCTTTCCCCTGGCCAGAAGGAAAGTCACCCCTGTGCCCACTAGCAACCTCTCTCACTCTCCCCTATTCATTTGTCCTCAACAATGGGAAGGAGCAAGCTAAATCCTCCTTGTCTGGTGAGCCCTCATAGACCTCATGTTCTTTCCTCTGTGTGCATTTCTTTCTTTTACAAGCATTGCTTACGAGGCTGACGAAAGACTTCCTTAGTCTCTAGTGATATATGATGTATTGGCTTTGGCATGAACCATTTAAACGAAAACTAGTACTTACAAATAGAAGCAGAGAGGGTCAGAGTATTACCATTGCCTACTAAATTGACACGAATTTGGAATGAAGTGATGAGAGGCAGGCTGGTTACTCCTATCAGGTAGTAGCTTTTGAATACAGATATAATAAATATGTTGTTAAGGACCCATGAGAATATACACTAAAATATTTAAAGCTATGTAGTTTCCTCCTTCTCTTTATTCAATTTGATACTATAGTCACAAAGACAAGGATAGGGGATAACTTCCTTATTTGGGAAAAATTTCTATATTGATGGAAAGTTTGAATGAGGTGGAAGGCATGGATAGGGATATCTATTATATTTGCTTTGATGTGGCTAGCTAAATTATAGAAAGATAAATTTATATATGCATTAATTAAATGAAATACTTTATCATCGTTGATTATTGGGTTCCTCAGGAAGCTGGCTTTGAGTTGGAGTTTAGTGTGCAGGATGTTTGTTGAGGAAGGTCCTTGGGATCAATGCCTGTGGAAGCAGAGAAGGAAATAAGAGCAGTCAGAGAAGCCATGCTTCAACCCAGCTTTGCCTGAGCCCATTGTGGCTTTGAAAATTGAATGGGCTTTCAGAGTGGTCCTCAATTTTTGTGAGGGAGCCAGACGCTATATCCCTACATGTACTAGTCATTGCATACAGGTTGTCCTGGATGGGGCTTGTCTTAGACAAAATAACTCTTTGCAACAGAGGCAATATTTGAAAAAAATAAAAAAAAAAAAAACATGACAGCTGGAATACATCTGCCGACAACACTCCAGAAATTGCCCTTTACAAGTCCCTCAGTGAAGAGGAATCTGTCTGGAGGGTTCTCTGCAGGTAAGTGTGGCCAAGGGACCAAGTTCTCTCTAATGGAGTATGGATAGTAGATGTAATTTGTGTAACATTTGATTGTCTTGCTCAAAAGGAGGTTGCTTGCCTCAATGAGATGTTTTTATTTCCATAGGCTAAGACATGTCTTGCAAATAACTTCTTTTGCAAATAACATAAAGATGAAATCAATTATGTAGGGGAAGAAAGGACAAGGAATGGAAAGAACCTGGGTTTCCTCATAGAAGGGACGTCACAGAGGCATGATGCTTTTTAGTCTGAACCACTCCCAAACTGCATGTGTGAGAGAAATAACTCCTTTTTAAACTAGTGTATTTTGTGGTTTATTTGTAATCAAATTTGTCCTTAAAAGTACAGTAAAGCATAACTGGAAGTGAGATGCTACTAAACAAAAACCAAATCATGTGGCAAGGCATTGCTATAAGAAAGTGGAAAAGGGTGCATGAGTGTCCTGACTGGAAAGATGATAACTTACATTGGGACACAGCTAACTTACAAGTGGGACACTTGTAAAGCTATCACCTGTGATAATCTCAGTGGCAGACCATATGCTTACACGTCTGTAGCTTTACTGGAATTTGTTTAAAAAATTCAGACAAATGATGTGTTTGGCTGCTGTTTGTTGTTTTAGCAAAATTACTGGTAAAGAGAGCTGAGATCAGGCAAGAAATGAAAAGTTCTGCAATTCTATATAGAAGAAAATATAGCACTGCTAATCTCTGCCTACAATCAGCAATCATATTGACTGAGCAAGCATTATTCTGGGCCCTAAAAGTATTAAAATACCAACTGCCTTTTTATCCTAAATAGCAGAAGATGAGATTGTCACTTGCAACCTATCTCCACAGTCTCCAAATTAAACTTTTTAGACAGAAAAGGGAGCTAGTCTGTGGTAAAGCTCAGATGAAGGTGTTGCTTTATCATCCAACTGTATTGTTTCAAGATATATTTCATTTAGATACCTTCACATCATTGGAGAGTGGATGAGTCTAGTCCAGAACCAGGAAGTAGAAGAATTGATAGACTTGAGGTATATATCTAGAAGAAATCTTTGGGAATGGTTACTTGAACAACAACAACAAAAAAGACTGCAATAAAATAAGATGAAAATCTCGTGTTTTCTGAGAGAAATTTACTGCTAATGAAACCAGACCAAATGTTCTGATTACCAAAGCCAGTTATTTGCATATGGTGGACTGATGTATCATGCTATTACATTTTGGGTGAGAGGTAGTCATATAAATTGTCTATTAGTTTATACATTATCAGGTTGCAAAGAGTCATTTATAGGCTTGAGGGAGACAACCAGACTTCACTAAGAGATCCTAAACTGAGCCAGATGCAATTAATTGTGGAATGAATCTGCATGTGGGAATAAGGAAGGACCCATGCATTTGGGTCTATTTACTCACTGCTGGTCCAAACCCATTCTTCCATTACAGTAGATTTTTGCTGGGCACATGACTGTCGAGACATTTTTCAACCTCCCTTGCAGTTAGTTATGACATTTTTCCTTCAGTATAATATGGGAATGAATGAACATCCAGCTCACTTGTTAAATGAAATTTATTTGAATTACCTTTTCTCTCTCCACAGGCTATAGTGTGGAAAAGCACTGAGTCACATTCAACGATGCAGAAGAGAATAGCACGTTGGCAATGGCAAAGCAAAAATGTGAAATGAGGGGTGCCTGGGTGGCTCAGCCGGTTAAGCGTCCGACTTCATCTCAGGTCATGATCTCACGGTTGGTGAGTTCGAGCCCCGCATCGGGCTCTGTGCTGACAGCTCAGAGCCTGGAGGCTGCTTCGGATTCTGTGTCTCCCTCTCTCTCTCTGCCCCTCCCCTGCTTTTGCTCTGTGTCTCTCTCTCTATCAAGAATAAATAAAACAATAAAAAAAATTTTTTTTAAATGTGAAATGAAACTGGAACCCTGTTTACTTCCTGGAGTAGAATCATCTGAACCTGCCACTGATCTCTGGAGTGTGATGAGAGAGAAAATATATATACTCTCTTCCTTTATATCACTATATTTTGAATTTTGCAATTTAATTTTTTACAATAGCTGAGCCTATACTGTAATTAATATAACTTAGCAGTTTAATTTTTATATAAATGTTATTATTTACCTTTCATTTTTTAAGATATTATGAGGCTTTATATTGGGCATAATTTGTCTTGATTTTTATTATTACAAAATAACAAGAGAGATTTGTTCAGAGATTTGTTTTCTTTCAATGTGGCAAAAAAATGCAAAGTAATATTACAATTTTCAATGAAATATATTAGATATAGTTAACATATACAAACATTATCAAAAGAAAAAAGAACATCAGAAAAGAGAACATCAGATTGGTTCTCTGTTGTGCTTTCAATTGAAAAACTCCACCAGTTTATCTATTCTCTGAAGCACAATGACAGGTGATACATTCACCAAAACATACTCCAAATGTTCTTTGCGAGTGGCACTGGTGAATAAGTAAACATATTACTCACTTTTCCAGCAGTCAGTGATAACTTCCATACTACAGTCTATTTCTCTACATGTGGTAATTTACTGGAAGACCTGGGATGCTATTCAGGTAATTCCTTTTTCCCCATTCCGGTGCTATTTTTCTCAAGGGCATTGCACCTATATGTTACATTGACCAAAATTTAGACCGTGCAGGAGGTGAATGGGGTATTATGTGAGACTGGACCAACTATTAACATAATCCAAACAGTGTTCAATTTTGTTTTATATACTGGTAGGTATAATGACACATTCAAAATTTTCATTATTAAAGTTGTGTCTTTAAAAATATTAAAAATGAATAACAGAGGTTACTTTTTAACATTTATTTATTTTTGGGAGAGAGAGAGAGAGAAAGTGCAAGTGGGGGAGGGGCAGAGACAGAGGCAGACAGAATCTGAAGCAGGCTCCAGGCTCTGAGCTGTCAGCACAGAGCCTGATACGGGGCTCGAACCCATGAACCTTGAGATTATAACCTGAGCTAAAGTTGGCCACTTAACCGACTGAGCCACCCAGGTGCCCTTAACAGAGGTTATATTTTTACTTATTTCTCACTAAATTCAAGATGCTAAGGACTATTGAATTCAATCTGTTTTTGTTGAACAAATTTCAATTTTTAATCTATTTTTATTGACAGAAATTTGAAATTTGGTTTTAAGCCAGTTACTTTTGGAAAAATATAGATCTTTAATTCTGTCAAGTGTATGTTGACTCAGTTCAATCCTTTTCTCTCAGCTCAGGATGATGTTCATCAATATTACCTTTGTATAGGTGCTTTAAAATGATTATTATTAAAAGTATAAGTAGAAGTCAGTTATTATATAAGAAATGTTATCTGAAGTTGAAAATATACAGACAGAAGGTGCATGTGTTTGACTTCCTATTGGCGTTCTTTCTCCAGCTTGTCAGAACTTAACCTACAATTTACACAAAAAACACTAATGAAATAATCGTGCATAACTTATCACACCCCGTTAGTTATTTCAACTTACTTTATTTATTTATTTCAATTTAATGAAACATATTAGAATTGTTTCACATAATTATGTGGAGCCAGTAATTACGTGAAGCAGTTTAAATATATCACAAAAATCAGGTTTTATTAGCAAATGGCATCTTAGTAACTCTAATTTCTTAGTTCTTACCTGAAAATGGTTTGTGTTTTTTTTAACACACACACACATTTCCTCAGACTCCCAGAATTGTGGGATGACTTTTTAAATTTGAAATAGGTAGCTAATTTATCAAAATGTACATTTGAACAATTTGGAAACAATAAAAAAATAGAATATTTCCATATAATTCTTTCATTTTTATTGTATCAGTATTTGATTAATTCAAATATATAGGTTATATCACACATATTTCAGTATCTCTACTTACTGAATTTAGAATAACTGACATCTTAAATTTTCTTCTCTTGCTCTTCTTTATTCACTAGTTCAACCTCTTAGGTTCTTTTTATCCATTGGCAGAACAGCTTTCTTATTAACTATATTTAATGTGCTATTAAAGCTAACCTCTCATGCAGTGAGGACATATTTATAATCTCACAAGGATCCACACTCATGCCAGTGTCTCACAAGATGTTTTTATGAGAAGGAGGTTTCTGCTTCATGCAGGCCTTGACGTGGAGACGGCAAGACTATATTAGAACATCTTTATTTGTCACTTACCTCATTGCATGCCAAACAGATAGAGCTTTAGGACTTTTGAGTTGTGGCATCATTTGGTACATCAAAGTAATAAGCTTGGGTTTCATACAGCACACATTCTGTGATGTACTTCTGCTACGTAAGTCCCTGAACGCAGAGTTACCTTAAAGTGGCTCATTATTTAGAGCCTGTGTAAGAAAAGTACTTCCTCTGGACAAGGAAAAAAGTCCCCTTCACAGGAAAAATTGTATAATGCCTCCCAGGTGTGTAAGAAAGGTGAAAAACTACAGCTCATCTGATGTCCTGTTCATGACTTAGTGGGCTTATTAGTTCCCCGAACGAAGACTCATCTGCCCTGCATTTCCGTGGTTTAATTTAATGGACAGATTCTCCAATAAAGGTAGATGGAAATAAATGCATTAGACAGCTCGTGCAAGGAGCAAAAGGAAAAGGATTTAACCATCAGGGTTTTTATATCTTTGAAATGATATGTTGTTTCAAACCATCTCAATTTCTCTAGCTTAAGTTTATTATTCTTTTATCTGATTCTTACTGCCATCTGGTTCATGTGCAAGTGCAAATCATAAGCAAGAAAAAGCAGAGCTAATTTTCTGTGTCAGCTTAACAAACAAAAGCTGTGTGGTATGGATAGCTATCATTAAAAGTATCTATCATGAAATATTGATCTGAAATAGGTTACTTTTTCAATGTTTAGATATGAGATGGTAATTAGGATTATTTGAAAAAGGATGAGTGTCAATCTGTAATGTGGGAGGCTGTATTGATTTTGGAAAATGACTTTGTAAAGCAGCTTTTATTTTCTACACATTTCTTATGAGTTCATATTTTGAATTCTTTCATAGCATAGATTTTATTAACTGAAAATATAATAATTAATAAATGACCTGAAATTTCTCTTGCATGTAAATAGCTTTATATTAATCCCTTTCAATGGTATAAAATGTAAATTATAGTTTCAGGGGAACTCTTAAACCTAATAGAGAAAATATGATCGAAGGGAGAAAAAGAGAGGCATCTTTCTAGCTGTCAACTCATTGTTGATATTTTATGTATCAGAGATAGTTTAAAATCTCTTATCATTTCTCCTTGTTCAAAGGAACAAATATGTTTTCTTCTACCATAAATAAAATTATTAAATATAATAAGACAATACTGACATAAATCTTTAAATTGTTAAGAACAACACATTTCATAATGAAATATAAAACATCTGTTCAAAAAGCCTTTAACCTCTTACACTGTTATAATAAGTAAGATTGTTTTGGCTCTGTGCATTAAAAGTAGTGGATAATTACAAAGGTACTTTATCAAATAGAATTTTTACAACTTACCGTAAGATATATGTCCATATATAATGTTTGCATGCATAAATGTTTCCCTTTGGAGTCAGGTAAATCTCACAGATGGAACAATTTACTTTTCCCAGTGTAGAATTATATGAAGCCAAATCTCTATTAGTATTACAGTTAGGTCTGTTTACATAAAGAATGGAAAATTACCTCAAGAGACTGTTGGTTTTTTACACTTTCTTGGATATTAATTCCTTTTCTTAAAACCTGTATGCCTCAATTACTTCCTAATGATCTTATGTATTAAAAATATTTAAGGTCACTCAAAATAGTATTTATTTCAGTCATTTAAGATGCAAAACATATTATTGTAGCTACCCAGTAAGGTGACCCTCAATGACCATGGCTTTTTGGTATCCATGCTCATGTGTAATCCATTCTTCTTGAGTGTGGTCAGGACTTAAAGACTCTCTTCCAAGGAACAGAACATGGCTGACATGATGAGAGGTCACTTCCAAGATGCGGTTGTAAAAAGCCTCTGGCTTTTCTACTGGGTACTCTCTCTTGCTCTCTCTTGGATCACTAACACTAGGAGAAGCCAACCGTCTTGTTTCGAGGCAACTGGGAGAGAAAACAAGCTCTGACAACAACCACGTGAGCCTTAAGAGGAGGCTGCAGCCACTCCTAACACTTTGACTTTAACCTAGTAAGACTCTAAATCAGAAGATCACGCTAGACCATGGCCAGAATCCTGATGAGCAGAAACTGTGAGATAACAAAATATTTGCTGCTTTAAGCTGCTATATTTGAAGTAAATTGTTACACGATGTTCTAGTAAGTTTTATACGTTTTCTCTTCTGTGTAGACCCAGAGCACATTTTTTTCATGGTTTATTTATCTGGAACTAAACGACTTTGCATGTGGATGATACTATATACCTGGATCATGACATTTACAAAGGTAAATTCTTAAGCCACATCTTCAGATCTAATAAGCTACTTTCTTTAATCTGAACCCTGTTGGATTTATGAAAACTAGAACAATATAGTTGAGCATAACCCAATATAAATTATTTAGAAAAGGGATTGCTATGAGACAACTAGAAACTCTTTCTTTTTTTTTTTAATTTTTATTTATATTTTAGAGAGAGAGAGAGAGAGCATACGCGAGCAGGTAAGGGGCAGAGAGAGAGAAGGGGATAGAGGATCCTAAGCGCGCTCCCTGCTGACACCAGACAGCCCTACACAGAGCTTGAACTCATGAATCCGCAAGATCATGACCTGAGTGGATGTTGCATGTTTTACTCACTGAGTCACCAGGCTCCCTGAGAGTACTATTTCTGTGAAGCAAAAAGGGGAAAAGTAGAAAAACAAAAACAAAAACAAAAACAAAAACAAAAACTATGCTAATGCCATAGAATTTGTTTCAGAATAACTCAGTTTCTAAAATGGGTCCTTGGTGCTTTCATTTATGATGTAATGATCTTGTTTACTTAATGTTTCCTTCAATTTAGTTTTTATGCTTTCTGCTCTCTATTGTTCTAGGCTGACAACAACACTGACACTTAAACTATATAATTTGATATACTCTTCGTATATTATCATTTTTTTTAATGTTTATTTATTTTTGAGACAGAGAGAGACAGAGCATGAACGGGGGAGGGTCAGAGAGAGAGGGAGACACAGAATCCGAAGCAGGCTCCAGGCTCTGAGCTGTCAGCACAGAGCCTGATGCGGGGCTCGAACTCACGGACCGTGAGATCATGACCTGAGCTGAAGTCAGATGCCCAACCGACTGAGCCACCCAGGTGCCCCGTATATTATCATTTTTGAATGATCATTTTAGAAGGAAAAATCAGCTGAGAAAAAGGTTAATAAATAATTTATTTTATTTGAAAATATACAAAAGTAAAAGTAAAGAAATACAAAAAAAATCCAACTTGCTTTGCAGAGTAGATAAAATGCTACATGTTGATAAGCTAAAAGAGAAGGTCATATGTCTATTAATATCGGAGTATGGCATTTTTTTAATTTGTAAGACAGAAATGACAACTATTTACAAAATCCGCTACTAAGATAACATGTTACTGGAGGAAATGTATTGAGTTTAATGATGAAGCGTGACCTTTATGAACTTAATGGACAAAGCTGGACCCTGGCATTAAGCTCCAAACCATTTGAATGTGTAAAACACGATGTTAATATCTAATTTTGAATGAAATTTGGACTACCCACAAATGCCTTACACTACTTCCTGAGCCTTTTCATCAACAGCTTGCTAGATTGCATCCAGTTCACCATCTGGAAGTGTCACTTGCTACAAAATAAACCTGCTCCCTGGATGACAGCAGGATACCTAAGCATCTGCTGTTTAATAAGCTACAGCAGAATATCCACCACCAGCACAGGAAGGGGCAATATTTCAAGGAAATGATGGAATCATCTAATATTAGCCCTTGAATGTGCCTTAGGGAATTATCTAATCCATCATCTTTAAGGTGTTCCATGAAATGGATTCTAGTATTCCATGAAATACTAGAACTGTGGGATAATGAGAAGGATCCCAGGTTTAAAAAAATAATAATAAAAAATCCTTGAATCCCCAATTAAGTTTAGAAAATTCTGTGTTAACAAAGACAAAACAGAAATGATAATAAATGATAATTAAGAGTCTTAGTGAGGAAATAAGACATGTGAATAAATAGATGAGGAAATAAGACATGACATAGAAAACAAAATAACAAAAAGTAGATGCACAGGTAGGGGATGGGGCAAATGTAGCAGAGTCTGGGAATCTGCCTGCATAGAGTAACATGGTACAAAGGAAAGAATATCCCATTTTTTGGAAATTCTCTACTATCTATTTCACCTTTGATAATTCTACTTTTTTTTCCTTTTTGTAATGGAATATAATTGATACTCTTTTCTACTTTCTTAATTTCTGTTTTTCCCTTCATTTGACTCTGAGGAAGAAGGCCAACTTTGGACAGATGTTGGAATAAGTCCTAGACCTATGTCTCATGATCTGTGAACATTCTGATCAGGCTGATGTTTATAAACTTTCAATCATGGGCCTGGTTCCTTAATTGTGAATGGATATGATTTTCCAATTTAGAAGGCCTAGCCATATTCTTTCAATGTTGCCTTTTCTTAAATTTGAGGTATTTCAAGCATACAGAAAGTCACAGAAAGACACTCACGATTACTTATATGCCTACGATGTAATCTAATATGGCCTACCATTTTGCCATATTTAATTCAGATCTTTTTTAAAGAAGTAAAACACTAAAGATAGAAATTATGTCCTGTTTTTACTTTTCCCTGATTCCATTTTTCTTTCCCTTCCTAAGAATGCAGGGATAGAGGTTATGACCTTGCCTTCATTAGTCAGGTGCAAAAGAAATTCCTCTTTTTGACTAACGCAGAGCAGTTTAGCTAATACTGTCGTTTTTTCCCCACAACCCAAGCTTGAAATTCCTACTTCCCCATATAGATTCAGCAGCGTAATTTGCTCAGCAATGATCATTACTTTTCTAGGAGGGATTCTGATGCCCTGTTTTCAGTTAATACATTTGTGTAGCTCTTTACAGTATTATGAGTATCTTCTTATTCCTAAAAGCATCAACACTTGAGATTCTCAGAGAGGAAAAGAGAGGTGCAAATTTGTGCCTATTGAAAGAAAATAAGTGCCAGCAGAGACTCAGCAGAACATGTTTTAGGAAAGCAAAAGTTCCATAAAAAGTCATCTATGAATTCTGTACATTTAAAGACTCAACTTTAAGCCATTACAGACTCAGAGAAAGAATTCTTTTCAGTTGGTGCACATATAAGGATGATTTCTGCATTACTTAAAAGTTCCTGTTTTGATGGCTGGAGGCAGAAACACTGTTAATCTCAGATTACCTTAAAGTCAGGTAGGTGATTGGTACTGAAGATGGCAAAACTGCATCCAGGTACTGCCCATCTCCTAGGAGATGAAACCTTCACGGCTTTATAATAAGCAAGAAATGAAGAGCACTGCAGTGTACTGAGGACAACAGTTAGAGGGAAATTTTCACTAATGAGAAATTGATTTCAAAAGCAGCAGAGAGCCAGTTAAACAGGTGGGTTGAGCACATGCTTTTATCTCCATGTTCTCTGGAAACTCCAGCAATATAACAATTAGAGAGTTTTAAAAGTCATGCACACATATGGACCAAAAAAAAAAAGAGAGTTAAGAAGATAGTAAAAGATAATAGAAGGTATCTATCAATAAATGTTTTGAACTTGGAATGTGGAAAAAGTTCAGCAGAACCAAGAAAACTGCCACCTAAGCTTTCAAGAAGATAGTCAAGATGTGGCTGAATCATGAAAAGGCTCAGGGGCGATTATAACAAAGGTGTGCTGCTGTGGCCAAAATCCAGAAGATTGTTTGAAACGCTGTCTTATTGGAGTTATCAAAGATTCTCTCATCCATCCTGCAAAGTGAGAAAGAACTCTGTGAATTTTGTCTCCGGAGATGTTGAAACAGAGGACTACGTACAGGAACAACAGGACTAAGTGAAAGTCTACATACCTAACAGGGTACTCCTAGCGTCTTTCTTGAACTTGCTTCCATATTGGGGGCAGTCAGTGTGAGACTGGAAAATTTCTCTCTGAGAAATGAAAACCTAGATACTCAGGAGGAAAGCTCTACACATACCCAACTAGGCTGTTGGATCCCTGCTGATCATTACAGGATAATGATCACCTACCTGTTAATGAACCCCAATGCATGGGATTATTTGTGCTTCATTCTTAAACAGGAACTGAGAGCCAAGGAATGTGAAATATTTGTGGAGAACTGTTAATTTGAGAAATGGAGACCAGCACAAATGAAACACCCAGAATGACATGCAGCAGATATACAAAGGAAATGACTCATTGGAACCAGAGGATTCCTGTGAAACCTCGTCCAAGAAAAAAAGAAAAGAAATGAATAGAAACTTTGATGTGTTTGACTGTATTAAAGGAGATATTTATTTCTGTGGAAGAGTTTGGGGATGAATTATGGAAAAGCATAAAAAATCCTCACCAATGAAAAATAACTATACTATTAATTATGAGTAAAACAAAAGAAATTATATAAGAAAGGAAATATGATACTAATAAATGACATAGCTCAGCTGTAAATAATAGTCAACAATTAAAGGATAATGCTAGTGGCCATCATAGAAAACAATATAACCAAAATTTTTGTCATGGTTACATTGAGGGGATGAGATTTATGGTGGATGTTTAGATTTAAGAGAGATAAACCCCCAAACACCTGTAGATGGAATTTAATAGATAATCATATTTAAATTTTTTTAAATCAAGAAATTAGGAAAATAGTATCTAAGACTAAAAAAAAGAATAAATATGGATAAAATATAGAACAAAAGATAAATATGAAATATGCTACTTCTGAGGAAGAGGCATGATATATAAGGAATGTGAACCACAGATCTATTTTTTATAACCAGTTTTCTAGATCTCTATTATTAAGTCTATGGATATTTACTACTCTGTTAAAAAGAAAACATTTTAACAGGGAAAGGAAAAAAAGAAGAAAAAACAAGGGCTGTGCAGGGTGATCTTTTTTAGAAGATTCAATCTGCCAGGGAAAGCAAGAGGCTTCCTGGGGTGCCTGGGTGACTCAGTCAGTTAAGCATCCAACTTCGGCTCAGGTCATGATCTCACTGCTCCTGAGTTCGAGCTCTGAGTCAGGCTCTGTGCTCATAGCTTGGAGCCTGGAGATTGCTTCAGATTCTGTGTCTCCCTCTTTCTGTCCCTCCTCCACTTGTACTCTGTCTCTCTCTCTCTCTCTCAAAAATAAATAAAGTATTAAAAAAGCGAGAGGCTTCCGCAGCTTTATAGTGTATAAAAACAGGATTATAAGATTACTGAAGATTATAGATATTTTTCAAGCTATTTAGGAAAATACAGATTATGGAAATTATTAGAGAAAGTGTGGAGAGAAGGAGCCAGCAGAGATGACGAGGTTCTCATGGAGAAGAAATATTAACCTGGACTAGAACACTAGACATCTGATCAGTGTTCTTGCAACATAGCAAAGAATGGCTGGTGGACTTGTCCATATACTTTGCTTCACTTGAACTTTGGGTTACAGACTGGGAATGTATATTGTGAATGCTGAGGCTTATCTCAGTTGCCTCATGCCTGGGTTTTTGGTGACAATGGGAAATTGGGCAACAATAGTAGTAAGTACAGTAAAACCTTGGATTGTGAGTAACTTGTTCTGTGAGTTTTTCACAAGATGAGCAAAGATTTCTAATGAATTTTAACTTAAACGAGCAATGTCTTGCAATATAAGTACTGTGTGACAGCGAATGTCACATGATCACAACTGAGCCAATAGTTTTTCTCTTTCTCTTACTGCCGGATTGTGGGTGATTGTCTCCCATGCTTAGATGCTCGGTCTCAGGCTGTGGTGTTTAGCAGAAATCAGTGATTTTTCAGAAGGTTGGATAGTGCCCACAACTGGCACTAGTGTGTTTTTTTGTCACGTCAAAGCACCTATGGACAGTCCTTTGCTTTTCCATACAAGAATAAGTTTAGGAATGCTTTGCTTCATTCTAGGTCAGGCTGGCTGCAGATATAGACCCTTTCCTCTGCTGTCTTATTGCCAGTTACATTAAATACAGTATGCGACAGGAGTTTATTAATACTGTACTGTAATCAGCATCTGCTAATGATAGTGAAAATCATCTTACACAATAACCCTCCTCTCTCTTGTCTCCTTCACACCAGCCACAAAGGTTTTCAAATATAAGTGCAGATTAATTTATTTTCTTTATATTTTATATTTTTTTATTATTTTGTATTATATTACTGTATTGTAATTGCTTTTATATGAATATTTGGGGGATGTGGCATGAATCATCTGAGTTTCCATTATTTCTTCTAGGGAAATTCTCTTTGATATGCAAGTACTTTGGATTACAAGCATGTTTCCAGAATGAATTATGCCCGCAAACCAAGGTTTTACTCACTTGCAAAGAAACAATCTTATAAAACAGCTTGGGACACAAAGGAGCCAAACAAAGGGTGATGCAGTTTTTTGATGATGAAAGACCAATGGAACCATTTTTTTCTTAGTCACACTTGCCTAGGATCTCTAACAATTTTTTAAGAGTTAATGGTCACTAATATAATATCTCTATCACTGATTATTTGAAGTTGTTTTCTATGGGTCCAAAATATTGTTCCAAAATGTGGATTCTTTCTTTCACAACTAAGTATTTTATATGTTTATAAGGTCCAAAGTTTAAAAGTACTCCTTTTCAGATCCATAAATAACCAGATAGAGTGGATACAGTCTAAGGACAATGCTTAATTTACCAATGCCTAGAGTGGGAAAAACCATGTTAGTGTACCTTCTCCTGAAAACTACCCAGAATAGGCATCTTCTAGCAGAAGTACTCCACTTTCCAACAGAGTATCTTCAAGTATGGTATTGAAAGAGTTAAACTAGGAATTCTCAAATTCACTATTCTACAAGATATGAGGGTAGCATTCAGAATCATAAGACCACTTATCAATTGATAACTCTAATGGGAATTTATTATTCTTTACTAAATTAAAACTTAATTCCTAAAAATTGCCAATGGGAAGAGTGATGGTTGAACCTCATACTCCTGACCCTTTTCATGAGACCCTTAATCTCTTGACAAACTTTCACTAATTTTCCTAACAACACTAGACTGACCCCAATGAGTTGTGGCTCCTAAATTCTTGAAACACTGGTGAAATCTAGCTAGAACATTTAATCATGATTTTACTGTCATATATATTTTCTTGAAGCCAATATGTCACCTAGTTATAGGATGCACAATCCATTTTTGAATAATGTACTCTGTTAAAGACCAAACTTCTAATGAATCAAGAATAAATAATACTATCTTTTCAATTCCTAACTATTTTTCTTCTTAAATGTCACAATTAGAATTTGATCTTATACCTAGTTCACTTTCAGGGTACAAAGATTTTTGTGAATCACTTCAGACAATTTGTGATCATTATAGCAATATGATACACTTCTATGTAATATCTGTAAGCGTCATTATGTAAGTATCCTTAATCCTCAATATATGATTCCCAATACTATTGAACAATAGCATGATTCTGTCTGTAGTTCCTATTTGGCTAAATTATTTTTTTTAACTACAATTAATTTAAATATTATTGAAAATTAAATGGCTCTTGTCTCAATCTGCCAAAATACTTTCTTTTTTGATAGTTGTTGGTATTTGTGTCATAGTTCTTCATCATGTATGAATCCGTTCTGCACAAAATCCAGATTTTGAAAAGGTTTATCCTATACTGAGAAATTTGACAATTTCTACCAACTTTGATTACATTGCTTGGTGTGTGACAGGCAATTTTCTGTGTATGATTTTTTTTTTCAGTGCCAGATTGTAGTGCTATCATTTTAAAGACATTTTCAGGGATGTTTAGGGATCTAAATTTAAGTTAAAAGTCAAACCTCTGCTGAGTTGTACAGACAAACAAACAACTAAGTTGACAAAAAAAAATGAACAGATAAAATCTATTGCTAGGTTTGCACCTGGGCAGATCGTTAAACTGTGGCAAATCTCAACCTCTGGATCTATCATCCTGCTCATTTCTCAATTATAAGTCACATACAAATGCCACAAATTGTAGTTTAGAATGTAGGGGGGTGGTGGCAATGGTTTCAATAGCAATGTTTGGATGTAAGGAGAGAAAATTAATGTAGATGGTCTTGTGCTACCAGGTAATATAACTTCACTGGCAATTCAAGAAAATCAATATAAGAATTGTTTAAAGGGCCAATCTATTTTGGAAGGGGTACTGATCTTGAAGATTCATTTGCATGTCCAGGAAAAGAAACTTTTTGTGTGTGGCTGGAGGTTTTGAGGGGTGTTATAGTGAGTAAGTCTGAGCAGCAGGGAGGCCTCAAAAAGTCCAGGTAGAACTGCCATTAATAGCCCACAAGTTTTAAGTTAACTCACCTTTATCTTAAAACATACTACTTCTCTTCATTGCTTTAGCTTTGTCTTTATGAGACTGGGACCATCTTTATCTTCCCACCTGAAAGTACACCCAAACCTGTCTAGAATCTTTATTTTTTTTTCCAGCCTTATGGAGATGTACTTGACATATAATGTTGTGAGAGTTTAAGGTGTACGATGTAATAATTTGATACAGTTATATATTGTGAAATAATTTGGTTAATATCTCCATTACTTCATTTAATAAACATTTTTGTGTGTGTTAAGCACATTTAAGATCTACTGTCTTGGCAACTTTCAAGTATATAATATATTATTGTTAACTATAATCATCATGCTGCACATTAGATCCCCAGAATTTATTCATTCATCATTTAACTAGAAGTTTATACCCTTTGACCCATGTCTCCCTATTTCCCAATCCCACAGTCCCTGGCGACCACCATTCTACTCTCTGTTTCTATGAATTCAGCTCTTTTAGATTCCATATATAAGTGAAATCATATGGTATCTGACTTTCTCTGCCTGGCTTATTTCACTTTGCATGATGTCCTTAAGATCCATCCCATGTCATAAATGGAAGGATCTCCTTCTTTCCGATTGCTAAACAATATTCCATGTTCATATATATATATATATATATATATGAATCCATATTATGTGTATAACATGTAACATATGCATGTATGTATATGTATATTATATATGTATACGTATATATATATATATTATATATATACACCACATACATCGCACACACACACACACACACACACACACATACACCATATATACCACATCTTTTTATCCATTCATCCACTGACGGCCACTTAGTTTGTTTCCTTTGCTTGGCTATTGTGAATAATGCTGCAATGACATCTATTAGATGATCCTGGTTCCCTTTACTTTGGATATATACCCAGAAGTGAGGTTGCTGGATCGTACGGTTGTTCTAGTTTTAATTTTTTCAAGAATTTTCATATTATTTTCAATAGTGGCTGCCTATTCTCACCAACAATACCTTAGGGTTCCCTGTGTTCTACATCCTAGCCAACACTTGTTATCTCCTGTCTTTTTGGTCAGAAGTCTGAAGTATGTTTCACAGTGTAGAAACCTAGGTCTCACCAGGGCTGTTCATCCTCTAGAGATTTTAGGGGAGAAAATATTTTCTTGCATTTTCCAGCTTCTAGGACTGTATTCCTTGACTCATGCATCTTTCACCATCTTTCAGTTAAACAACATAGCATCTTCCAGCATCTGTTTTGTCTTCACATCTCATTTTCCTCTCATTCTTCTCTCCCTCTGCCTCTTTCTTATGAGGATGCATGTGATTACATTTAGATCCCATCCTAATAATCCAGGATAATCTCCCTATTTAAAGTTCCTTAATTTAATCACATCTGCAAAGATGCTTTTTCCAAATAAGGTAACACTTACAGGTTCTGAGGATTATGACTTTATAAATTTGGGGACCATTATTCAGCCTACTATGGTAGGTGTGAAATGAAACTTTAATCGAATCTGATTTATTTATTCGTAGTTATTTTTTAAAAATTTTTAAATGTTTATTTATTTTTGAGATAGAGAAAGGGAGAGAGGGAGAGAGTGGGGGGAGGGACAGAGAGAGAGGGAGACACAGAATCCAAAGCAGGCTCCAGGCTCTGAGCTGTCAGCACAGAGCCTGATGTGGGGCTGTAAGTCATGGACCACGAGCTCATGACCTGAACTGAAGTTGGACTTTTAACTGACTGAGCCACACAAGCACCCTTGTTTGTAGTTATTTGTGTTGATTCTGTTTCCTTCTCTTTCTGCCAGGAGTTGGTGTCAGTCGTCTATCTATCTATGCATCTATCTATCATCTGCCATATATTTCTAGCATACTTTGAAAAACATATGATATAAATTTAAGATAATATAATCGATTATATAAAATTCTCTCTTGTATGTCCTACGAGAGTTTCCCCAAGTGTCTTGATAGTGAAAGATCTGGCAATGAAACTCACTCTATGTACTTTGCTAATTCTTATTTTCCCAGAAATCTCTTTAAAGGCAGAAACTATGTTCAGGATATTTTTCTAAACCTTGTACATATCACAGAACAAATCTGATTATAGATCATCAATATTTTAAAATTGATTAGAACAAGTGAATTTAATTCAATGAGTTCTGATTTCAGAACTTTATTGAATAAACTGATCCCATGGCTTGATGGAAGTAATTATTTTTCCCTAGAACAGATGTATGAGGATGCCATAATATTTAAAAAAAATTTTTTAATGTTTTATTTATTTTTGAGACAGAGAGAGACAGAGCATGGACGGAGGAGGGTCAGAGAGAGAGGGAGACACAGAATCTGAAGCAGCCTCCAGCCTCTGAGCTGTCAGCACAGCTGACGCAGGGCTCGAACTCACGGACCATGAGATCATGACCTGAGCTGAAGTCCGACGCTTAACCGACTGAGCCACCCAGGCGCCCCGGATGCCATAATATTTTAATGTTGTTGTTTATTTGTTAATCTGTTTCTCCACTGGGAAGGAGGAAAAAGTTGTGTTTAGAATTAAAAAAAAAATTTTTTTTTTGGAAGAGGGAAAGAGAGACAGAGTGTGAGCAGAGGAGGGGCAGAGAGAGAGGGAGGCACAGAATCCGAAGCAGGCTCCAGGCTCTGAGCTGTCAGCACAGAGCCTGACGCAGGGCTCAAACTTACAAACTGTGAGATCATGACCTGAGTGGAAGTTGGACAGTTAACTGACTGAGCCACCCAAGCTCCCTGAAAAATAGTTGTATTTTGAAAGAACACTTGGATGGTGGAAGATAGACTGAGAGTTCCAGTGTATAGATTGCTTTGACAGGGTATGACGGCTCCACACATCAGTTTGTGAGAAAAGTCATTGTTTATACTGAAAATCATGTGTACACTTTAGCTCACTCAGGGCTACCACAATACACAACTCCAGGGTATAATTTACAATTATATTCCTTTCTCTATGTAAATGGTGCTCCCCTAGAGTTGTGTGGTACATCCATATATGACGGTCTCATAAAATGGACTCAGCTGGAAATTCATTTAATCCCTCTTTTTGCTACTGAAGAAACACTTGTAGTGGCATATATGAAGTCAAGAGGGATAATCTGTATTATGGAAAAGTGTTATTAGGAAAGCCAGAGTGATCTAACAATTCTTTCTATTGAAGGATATTAATAATCCTCCACAAATATCAGAAGTAAGAAGGAATAAACAGGAACTTTTCCGCTTGTAGAAAACTGGTTCCAATATTATTGTATGCTCTTCATTTAGTAATCCTTAACATTTCTGCAAAGTCTATATTATATGCCAGATTCTATGGTGAAAACGGATACACAGATGGTAGTATTTCTGTTTTCTTTTTTTTTTTAATGTTTATTTATTTATTTTTGAGAGAGAGAGAGACAGAGAGACTGAGCATGAGCGGGGGAGGGGCAGAGAGAGAGCGAGACAAAAATTCCGAAGCAGGCTCCAGGCTCTGAGCTGTCAGCACAGAGCCTGACGCGGGGCTCAAACTGACAGACCATGGGATCATGACCTGAGCCAAAGTCAGATGCTTAACCTACTGAGCCACCCAGGTGCCCCTAGATGGTAATATTTCTTGATCTTGTCTTCAAGTTTTGTCTTAATCTGGTCTTCAACTAATGGAATTTGTATAAAGGTATATAAGAACCTGGTTTTCAGATAAACTATCTAAAGACCACTTCATATGGAGTGTGCCATTTATAACATAGTCTACTCAAGAAACCGTATTTGCATTTTAATTTTTTTCCATCACTTGACTCTAAATAAGATTGTTGTATGCACTATTTAATTCAACAAATATTTATTGAGTATTTAGCAAGTTCTCATGTCATTTCCCCCAAATAAAATACTAGCTCATTCTTTGATTCAAATAACATTATGAAGTGGGTTCTTTTATATTTTAATAACGTTTGTAGCTCGTAGTTGTCTGATGTCTTTGAATGTTAAAATGGCATTGGCATTAGACAGTTCCTCAGGGCAGGGACTGTGTCTGCTTAAATTGCTTTGTGAGGAACACAGGTGGCTGAGTAATAAACACTTTTTGCTGATGCAATGTCTTGTATTGAAGACAAAGCCTCTGATTACTTAGTGTTTTGAAATTAGTTTTTAAAGATGCATCAGGAATCCAATTAGTGTATAATGTGTGCCTGACACTGAAAATGGCTTTGGAACAGATTAACAAGACCACAGCACCCTCATCACAAAAGTTTATATGTTAAAACCAATACTACGGGATGAAAACAAATGTGGACATTGAATAAGTAGATTATTTTTTCTAAAACCTTAATAGAATACCTAATATTGCACAAAACAAACATGCATATTTGTGTGTGCATGTGTGTGTACATTTTTCTTCATGCTTCCATTTTGAGGGTCGTAGTTGATCAATGACACTGTTACAGGAATGATCAGCAGCAAACTGGCATTAGCTTGGCAGAGAATTGTAGTTTGACATTGATGTGTTCAATGTGATATTTTGGTTTTGTTTTTCTTTCTCATACGGTATAATGCTCTATTTAGCAGAAAAGAAGTGTCATTCTTTTGGGGACACCTGCAACGCCAGGCCCCCTCTCCCAGCACAAGCCTCAAGTCATATCGAGAGAGGCCTCTGAGGCCCCGAGAAGCTGTGACGGTACAGTTCGTTCCTTTGACCTTTAACTCCTATGGCTGCTCTGACACTAACTTTTCCCACTTCTGATCTAGGCTTTTCTTGTAGCTTCCACATGGGGCATAAGCTTCTGTTCTTCTGCTGTTACTGTTGTCTTTTCAATCCCATCTCCCTCAATGGTGAGAGAGTAATCATACTACAAAGCGAGTGATCAGATCACACAACAGTCTAAAATCAGTCAGTGGTTTGTCTTTCCCTAACTGCAAACTCTGAAACACACAGTACATTTCTCACTACATTTCCATCTGAAGCTTATGCATAAGACACACCCAATACCTGTTTGTTAATCCACTGACTGACTGACCTGATAACCATCTTGGTCTTTCACTTTTGACTCAGTCTTATCCCAGACTTTTATTTAAATTTTCTACTTGTGATTTAAACACTGGCTCTACCCATACCGTGGTGATTCTCACTCTCATTCTCTTTTCTTTCTTGCTTGGCACTGCAAGCAAGTTTCATCAGTTTCCTCAACTTATGGTTTCATCAACTTATAGGTTTTTGGCTATGCAGTTTACCTGGTTACTATAACTATGGACCAAATTTGACTCTGTGCATTTTTTCTCTCCCATCCTTTTCTTATCGCTGCTGTAGCAAATTACCACATGCTTAGTGGCTTAAAACAATACAAATATATTCCCTTTCAGTTCTTGAGGCTAGAAGTTCAAAATCATTCTCATAGGGCTAAAATCAAGATATTGACAGTGCTTATTCCTTCTGGCGCCTTAAGGAGAAATCCTGTCCTGGGTTCTGCCAGTTTTTAGAGGTTGCTGACGTTCTCTGGCTCGTGGCTGCCTCACCTAATGTCTGCTTCTGTCTCCACGTCCCCTTCTCTCTGTAGCCAAATCTTCCTCTGCCTCCTTCTTGTATGGACCCTTGTGATTACACTGGGCCCATCTGGATAATTAAGAATTACCCCCCCCATCTCCAAATCCTAAAATTAATCACACTTCATGTCCCTTTTACTATATCAGGTAATCTATTCACAGGTTTCAGGGACCCAGATGTTGACATCATTGAGGGAGTCATTTCAGCATACCTTACTGCCTTTCTTGAAACAGATTTGTAAGTAACCAGAGGTTCCTAGAAATGATTATTTTGTGCCCCCCAATATGACATATTTTCTTTGGGCTTCTTTGTTGATTTATTCTCTTTTTTCAAATATAGTATGATCATCATACAAATTTCACGAAAAACAGAAGAACATGATATATAAAAAGTTTTCTGACTCCTGTTTCTCAGCAATCACCAATATTAAGAGTTTGGTGTGGATTATTCCATTCCTGTGTAAATGCACACACAGAGAAAGGAAGAAAAATGCATGCAGATTCTATGTATTCTATGTATATACAACTTCAGTTGACTGATACAGGATCAGATATTATTCTACATCTTGCTTTTTCTCAACTAATAATATGCATGGAGTGTATTTCCATGTCAGCACTTGTATATATACTTCTTATTACCGTTTGGAAGGAGATTACATTGAAATATCATGTTTATTTTGGGATAACTGATATATTTGTATTATCGATTCTTCTATTCCAGGAATATGGTACCTTTTATTAAGACTTTAAAATTAATACTTCTTTACTATTTGTTATTTTGTTCAGTTGCACCTTTCTCTAATTTCTGAAGTTCATTCCTAAGTACCCAGTAGGAGTTTTTTTCTCCTTTAAATTGTGTGTATGTGGTGTGTGTGTGTGTGTGTGTGTGTGCGCTTGAGTTCCTAACTGATTATTGCTGGCATTTGAGAAAGCTATTATTTTGGTATGTTTCCTTGTATCTGACTATTTTACTGAATACTCATTAGGCTTATTAGTTTTTAAGTGTTCCTTTTGCATTTACCAGGAATAGAAATATATTATGTGCAACTAATGACAATTTAGCTTTTTCCTTCTTGGTTCACCAGTGTAAAAGTTTGCCAGATTTCTCTGTCTAATTACTCTCTGGATGCTCCAGCTTCAGGCACTTGTTTATGCAGGTGAAGATGACCAAGGAGCCACGGATCAGCTTCTTCTGATAAACTATCTTGACATCTATTATGGGGAGAAGACAAGGAATGGTAAGTACATGAGGCCAACGTGAGAATAAACTAAAAATCTCATATTTTAATAGGAAGCTACAAGTCTCTGAGCTTTAATTTCTGTATATTGTGCAGATAGAGAAATGTTCAAAGAGAAGAGCGTGGAAATCGCATGGGATTACTTCAAACTCTGCTTGTGCCACTTTCAATCATGTGTCTTCATGTCTTCATGGCATGTCACTAAATGTTGTTCCTGTTATTTTACTTGTCTTATGGCTAACAAACATGAAAGTGGTGTATATGGCAGAAACTAGGTGAACAATCCTTTTACTAACAAGGCTTATTTCTATCTGGGAGTGTTCTATGCTAAGCAATTGTTTTCTACAGTGTGAAACAATATGCTATTTCTAGAGTTAACGTTAAACACTAAAAACACAGAGAAAGTTGTGTACTAAAAATGAAGGAAACCTAATGACAAGAACCAGGATGTAAATTTTTCAATATACAAAACAGATATACTGTTTTGAACAGGAGCAAGCATATAATAAACATCACTGTCAAAGTCAAAGCACTCGGTGGAGAGGAGACTACAAGAGGCTGGAAGAATGGCATATAGGTTCTAAGAGTATTCAGATTCCTTTCAAAAACAGGCATAATATTCAGCTTCACTACATTTTTTTCTATTCATCTTTAGCAGTTTCAAAGCATGCTTATTATAAATATGTGTGCATGTATTTAGATATATTCTTGAGTTCCCTAACTGTGTTATTACTGGGAGAGAGCTGCAAATTCATTGAAATATTCTGGACTCACTATCATAAAAATCAGTTACAAGTGTTGCTCTAATGCTTACTTACTTAATCTTCATAAATAATGTATTCATTTTACCCAGCTATTGCTAAATCATTTCAGAACAAATTGCCAGTGTGAAAAGAGTTACACCATTACTATCCTTTCAAAAAATTATCTGGATTCATTTTATCCTTAAAAACACTTTATGAAATATTTTAAATATATAAAAAAGTTTAGAGAATAATTCTGCAGACACCAGTGCAAACATATACATACGTTTCTTAACATTTTGCCAGAGTTGCTTCAGGTTTTTTAAGAAATAAAATACAAGAGACTCAATTCAACCCACTTTGTACCCTTTTTCAATCACATTTTCTTCCATTTTTACCTCAAGTTAATCAGCATTATGAAGTTGCAAAGCAAATTTCATCCATGCATTTTAAAATATTTTCAATAAGTATGTATGCATCCATATGAAATATTGTTTTGTACTTTAAAAAGATACACAAATTGTATCATGCCATTGATTTAGTTTTGTATCCTGTCTTTTAAACTCAATATTATACTTTTGGTATTTGTCCAGATTAATACCAGTCCATCTAGTTATTCATTTCAACTGCCCTGTAAATGATTCTATTGAATAAATACATTTATGTTCGATATTTGTTGCAATCTTCTGAATTCCGAATATGTCCAATGTTCTGTTATGGATGGCCATTTAACTTATTTCCACTTTCCCCCGGAAGACGCAGTATACAGTTACACGTCCAGGGCTTTCTCTAGAGTGGTGCTTCTCAAGTGTTAATTTGCATGTGGATCCACCTGGGACTCCTGTTAAAATGCACATACTGATTCAATAGATCTGGGATGGAGCCTGAGATGATAAGTTTCTAACAAATGCCTAAGTGATGTCTCTGCTGCTTGTTCATGGAGAACAGAACACATTGAGTAGCAACACACTAGGATATCGTCTCTCTAAATGTATATCTCCTATATCCTACATCGTGTGTGTGTGTGTGTGTGTGTGTGTGTGTGTATTACATCATGTGTGTGTGTGTGTGTGTGTGTGTGTATTACATTTGGCTACCTTTACTTTAGAGTTTGAAAATTTACTTTAGAGTTTGAAAAACAAAGTATTCTGGATCCCCCTGTCTTTTGCAGCTAGAGGTAGCTAAGTTATGAGATAGTTCTGGCCATTGCAATATAAGCATAAATTAGCAGTGATGACTCAATTGAGTCATCTCTAACCTTTCTCTTGCCTGGGACTGTGGCGATTCTGGAGCTGCAGCAGCCACACATTAAGGAAAGCAGAGTGACAAAATAGGTCTGGTTCCTTGAGGGCATTGTTAGCCTCTGCTCCAGCCCTGGATGTCTGTCCAGATAATTTTTATTTTAATGTCTGAGACAAACCTTTTGCTTGATTGAACCACTGTAATCTGGTTTACAGTTACTTATATGTGAACATCCTGCTAAATGATACAATGCCTCTTAAGCTTTTCTAGATATTGCCAAATTACTTTCAAATGATGCTGTTATTTTACACTTCCATTAGGAGTATGAGACAATTCCTAATTTTATTTTTCCACATGTTTGATATTTCTTGGCATTGTCAAGTATTTGGAAGTTCTTTCCCATATAATAATAGTGAGGATGACATCTAATTGTGTTTTAATTTTCATTTCTGTGGACACTAGTGGTGTTAGATTTGTTTGTGTTGACTGCTCATTCAGATTTCCTTCTGTGTGAATTGTTCTTAACAACAAGCAATTTTTTTATATATGTTTATAAGTATTTCTTTCAGATTACAGCTTTTCTTGTCACTTTGTTTTTGATATCTCTATCTAGACGAAAAGTAAATTAATTGTGGTCACATTTATAATTATTTTCCTGTGCATTTTGTGCTCTTTGTTTCTTCTTTAAGATACCTTTCCCTAGCCTGTGGTCATATCTTCTCTTTAAAAACTTATGAATGAATAAGTTAATTTCTAAGTGAAGTAAGTCAGACAGAGAAAGACTAATACTGTATTATGTTGCTTGTATATGGAATCTGAAAAAGTCATATTTTCTTTTAAAATTTGAACATTTTGCTTTTCTGACTTAAATTTCAGTCTGCTTGGAGTGGGGATTTTTGTCATATGATAGGAGGGAAGAATCCAAATTTATATATTCCATGTGAACGACCAATCATCCTAGTTCTACTATGTAGAAAGTTTATTCTTTACTGCTTTGTAAAGTCAAATCTGTCATTTCCCATGTTGCCAACATGCCATTCTATTTTGTCAATCTGTACTGATGATACACTGCCTTGATATGGTAGAGTGAGTCTTCCCAAATTTGTTCTTCAAAATCTTCAAAAATCTTCATTATTCTTGCCCTTTTGTTTCTCAAGTAGTTCTTTTGGAGTAATGTTTAGAGGGGCCAATCCTACTCCCACTCATTGTTCCTAGACCCAAGAATTCAAGCTTCTGAGGACCTATCACCATATGTAAGCTGGTGGTTCAAAGAAAATACTGGGAAATTGCAACTCAGATTCATAAGATATATTAATCTGAGCTATTTCATAGTGGTGACTTTAATGTCCATTCCATTATTCTATTAGTCAAGTTATGTCTTTGTGACATAACATATTGTGGAAGCAGTGGGTTCTATGACTAGGAGCTCATTGTTCAACCTCTTGTGCCATGAAATTGACATCTTGGTATAAGGCAATGCAGTGCAGGATCCCATGCCAATAAGTCAGAGTTTCTCTTAGTCCTAAGATGATAATGTTCTCAGAGGCCCTGCAGCAGACAAGAAAGACAAACTTCTATCTGAGGTAGGTGTCAATTCCAGTAAGAATGAATTGCTGCACATTCCAGGGTAGAAAGAGTCCAATATATTCAACCTGGCACCAGAAGTCTCTTTGAGGAATGGTGCTAAGATAAAGGGCTCAGAGTTGTTTTCTTCTGCTGGCAGGTTTATAGGTGGTGATAATGAACATATGTCCTTGAACCCGTATATAGTTTATAACCCTGCTACCATGTGCAATCTCTTCTTGGACCCACTGTGCAAGCATAGGAGGTTATGAAGAGAGAGACTGGTAGACAGAGATTAGAAATATCCTGTCCAACTCATTGTCACTTTCCCTTGACTCTAATTTTCCCAACTTTGTCCTTCAAATATCTTGAGCAAAACGGTAGGCCATCCATGCCTGACTGGGAGTTAGCGTACATTGGTACTGAAGGCCATTTCCCCCCAAAATGTCCAGTGTGCACAGTGTACCGTTCTTCCCACTGGGAGAATATTTCTTCCTGCTCACTATCTTCAGGGCCAGCCCTGAAAAGGGATTGTGGTTTGGAAGTAGTCAATTTTCCTCTTACCTGTAAATTACAGCTGAATAGTATCCACCTTTGTCAGTGACCCTTAGGGATCCCTCTAGGAGACTATAGGTGTAAAATTGAAGAAGAGGTAGCAGCGAGACAGAGGTAGAGAACATGAGAGTTTGGGCTTCCTATTTATGTGCCTTACTTATGTCCTCTGGAACTTCAAGGACTCTATCCTAAGTATATCGTTTCCACCAAGTGATGAATTGCTTCTGTACGCACCTGACATTATGAGTCTCTGTGTGTGATAATAAACATTCATTGATGTCACATGGTCAGGCACCTAACCTCAGCTGGTGCCCAATAGATTACAAAGTCTGCTTCTTAAATAGTGTTTTGCTTCCGGCTGCAGATGACATGACTTTGCATTACCAGGGATATCTTTGGAAATATAAATTCTTGAGCTCCAACTCAGACCAACTAATCAGAAATTTTGAGGATGATATTAATGAACAATCAAGTTTAAGAACCACTGACTTACAAGGATATCCTTGCAAGGATATCACTGGCAGACCAATGATTACTGAAACCCTTCACTGATATGGCAACCTCCAAATTTTTGAAGGCTTAATCTCTCACCTCTTGGCATATCTGCATCCTTCCAAAGCATTCAAAATACTTGTCTCAACCTTCAGGTCCAATTAGCATAGTGGACCACAACTCTAGGCATTCTGGAATTTATCCTGAGTTTTTGTTTACAATATTCATATTTTTTTCAAATATTCCCAATGGGCTTTTTTACAGTTGTCTGATATTACCTCATTTCTGCACTGTTTTTGCAGAAATAAATTATTGAATCTTATTCTCTCATTTAGCTCTTGAATGATACTAAATATAAGAATGTAAAAGTTTTTACATATTATCATATTATTTTTATTTAATGTAGTGTAAATTCATTTAATTTGCTAGCTTTTCATTTTTTGTGTTTGTTAACATTTTGATTTTTCAGGTTCATCTTGTGTGGTATGTATGTGACAGTGATTAGAGCAGTATTTCTTTCCCTATCTTTATCTCTTTAGAATAAGCCATCTTGAATACTGTATTTAAATGCCTCCAATTAACCTATAAGGCCCATAATCCTGAGCCCATTCTTAATTTAAAAAAAATTTTAAAGTGTTTTAATTTTATTTTTGAGAGAGAGAGAGAGACAGAATGTGAGCAGGGGAGGGGCAGAGAGAGAGGGAGACAGAATCTGAAGCAGGCTCCAGGCTCTGAGCTGTCACTGAGCCCATTCTTAAAATGTCAGCTTGGAGCTCCTATCCTATAATGACACTGGGGATATAGTAAATTCAAATGCCATTCCAGAGGTGGACTGTTTTAGTTTCTGGTCTTAAGTTGGGTTTTTGTCCATCTACTTGTCAGATTCATCATTTCTGATAAAGCAAAATTGTAGGTCCTATTTGGCATTAACTTATTTTAGCTCCTTTCACTATCAGTAGACATCCTCCTCAGCTCTGGTTTTAAGAGGTGAGCCTATCTCTGCACCTCCCTTCCCCCCATCTTATATGGTGCAGTTTCCATTTTTATTACTTAGACTGAAATTTAGGCTTTCCCAGCTTACACTGATATCCCAAACCCAAGAAGTATGTGGCTTTACTTCTACTCATTGCTTTACATTTATATTCTGTATCTGATACTTGGGAAAGCTTATTTTGTTGGGCTTTTAAAAATTTCTCTTCATGGATTTTTCTACTGTTGCTACACATTTTGGTGTAGGAGGTAGGGTATCAGAGAAATCAAAGTTTAAAAGTGTCAATGTACAGCTTCATCTTACCCAGAAATACCATATTTTATTTTTCACTTTTTTGATGTCTAAAAATAACCTTTTAAGCAAGGCAGAAAACATTTTAAAAATGAAGAAACCACACACTGATACTAGCTGATGCACCTAGAATACCTAACCATTAAACAACATTAATAATAGTTAGGCTATCCTAGATGATAGAACTCCTGGAGTCCTCTCCTTCCTCTGAAACTGCTTTATGCAGGGGAAATTATTTTGGCTAGATAACATCCTGAACATTGGCCAGGGAGTAGCTGGGAATTACATTAATATGTATTGGTTTTGAATGAAATTGTGTTTTCTTCTGTATTTCCTTATTATCCAGCAGATCAAGTCCACATATCTGCTCTTTTTCATTATTTTCCATGAGCTATCTGCTCCTTCCTAACCAAATATATATCAAATTATCCTGTGACATTTCATTGAGCAGTACAACTCCTTTCTCTTGAAGACAAAGCATGCTCCTTGATACTGGAATGGGTTTGCTCATTCTGGCCTGCCTTTCCATGGCATTCTCTAATACCTTTTCTTACCTATCCATATCCTCCACACCCTTCATGAGACAATAAACTCCAATCTTCGGCACTAAGCCTTCCAACTTTTTGGAAATTTCACACTAGTTTGGTGTATTCCGTTTATGTTACATATCATTTTTCTCTATTGAGGTTTTATTTTTACTATTTTAACTCTGTATGTGTTGGCACCCTATTTGAAATTTAAACTTCTTACAAAGAAAAAAATGTGTCTTATACTTTCTTGAATATCCCACAGTGCATGGTCAAATGCAAAACACTTTGTTGACTGGCTGATTTGATGAGAGCTCTAGGGATATAATAATCACATGCACATTATTCTTTTTCGCTCTTGGTAGCTTCATCCCACCCTACCCTTTTTGTTTATTTTTTCAGAGATATCCATGTAGTTTCTGTCAGAAATAATTGGAAAGAAGGACTAAATTTGTTTCCTCTTTATTTGAGGTAAATGTTCATTTTCCCTCCATATATCCTCATTTTGATTTGTCAGAAATAATGATATTTGGTTACACAAACTTCTAAGTTTCAAGCATTTTATGTATCAATTGCCAGTCAGTAGTCAAGCATTCACTGACCCCTTGCTTCAAAACTTAAACTACCCCCAGATATTTTACACCTCTCTTATACTGAGAATATAGCCATAAAGTTAACATTGATGTTGAAATTATATGATTAACTTATATTTATAAGAATAATCCACTAAGTGAAAATAAGATTCTCCATATCATTTCTGCACATTTTCTATGCATTCTTCTACTTTATATAAAAAAAGATACATAGGGAATATATATATATATATATATAGATAGATATAGATATAGATATAGATATAGATATAGATATAGATATTGATATATATATCAGTGGTCAATGTACAGCATGTAGCTTGGAAGAGAATAATATGTAGGCCAAAGTTCGAAGTACCTTACGTTCTTAACCAAGTGAATCGACTGGTATATTTTCTACATGACTTGTGTTCCTCCAAATTTCTAAGAATTTCATGACAAAGGAAATGCAGTGAATTACAGGCAACTTATATAATGGTGTTCCAGTTTTAGCAGTGTAAGCAAGCAATGGCAAAATGTTATCTTCCTCATTATGCCAACTTAATGCATTAGCTTGTAGCATATGGCATGTGAGCCTCGTGATAGGAGAAGAAGCTTGGGTTTTTATTCTGTCTACCAATAGGTGCCAGCATTCATTCAGTTCCCTCCAGGCATTGTAATTGTTCACATAACAGCAGGATGCGCATCTACACTCATGGCAATGGCTGAGAAATTGAGTTCATCTCACATTTTTCTTTCAAGCTTTTATTACACCATGTATTTCAGAGTAGTGACTTGATTTTTATGCAATTTAATCCTCTTGCTGTGAGCATCATCTTTGAGAACTTATGATCTTTCAGTTCATTCTTCATTCAATAATGTGTTTATGTGCTCTGTATACAGCATTATTTTGATACCAACCATTCTGTAAAATGTTCCAAAATGAATCAATTCATATAAACTGGGCCAAATAAATCAGTCCTCAGAAATATACCATCAATTCCATTACACAAGTGAAGGGTAGAAGCACTGTATTGCAGTGAAAAGTAGAACAACTGTAGACACTAAAATACACATTACTACTAATACATCAACCCTCTTATTTTGGTGTATACCACTTCTAGCTAGCTCTTTTTAGGACAGTAATTACCATAATATAAGTTCTGATAGGGATTTGGGCTATAAAAGGAAATATGGAATGTCTTGAATATGGCAGTTTCAGGTAAGGCATCATAGAAGAGATCTCAGACCACCACAGTACAGTATTATCATATTAGGATATCTAAAAGATCAGAGTGGGATGCCTGGTGGCTCGGTCAGCTAAGCATCCAACACTTGATATCGGCTGAGGTCACGATCTCACTGTTGTGAGGTCGAGCCTCGTGTTGGGCTCCACACTGAGTGGAGCCTGCTTGGGATTCTCTCTATTCCTCTCTTTCTGCCTCTGTCCCACTCGTGAATGTACTCCCTCTCTCAAAGTAAATAAATAAACTTTAGGAGTGCCTGGGTGGGTCAGTGGTTGAGCATCTGACTTCGGCTCAAGTCATGATCTTGAGGTTTGTGAGTTTGAGACCCACACCCAGCTGTCTTGCTGTCGGCACACAGCCCACTTCAGATCCTCTTTCCCCCTCTTTCTCTGCCCCTCCCCTGCTTGCCCTGTCTCTCAAACATAGATAAACATTTAAAAAAATAAATAAACTTTAAAAATAAATAAATATAAGATCAGAGAGCTGGAAAGAAAGGAGTATTTTCCATATGTGGAATTTAAGAAATAAAACAAACAAACCAAGAAACAGACTCAACTATAGAGAGCAAATTGATGGGGAGGGGGGAGAAGTGGGGTAAATAAATGATGGGGATTAAGAAGTGCACTTGTGATGACCACAGGGTATTGTATGGAAGTGTCAAATCACTATATTGTATACCTGAAACTAAGATTACACTGTATGTTAACTAACTGGAATTTATTATTATTATTATTTTAGCTAATTGGAATTTAAATAAAAACTTCAAAAAAAAGAAAGGAGTATTTTCTAGGAATGAAGAAGAACTCATGAAATCAATAATCGTATTTTAAATCCTCAAAAGAGAGCACCAATCAAATTACTACAGCCATGCTACGTACCAACACACACTTTTGATGAATTCACTGCATAGTAATCGGGTTTTTTATTGCAAGCAGCAAAAATCATCTCTGACTCTCTCATGCAGTAAATAATGCATTTTGGAAGAATGTTAGGACTTGGAAACCACCAGGAGATTGGAGAACTTGATCAGAAGATGAGCTAAAGCCAGGGGACACCAGGTTGTGGGAACCAGAGATAGGCCCACACCCCAAGAACATCACAGAGAACCTACATCTCTGACGTATCTGCCCTCACTCTCCCATCCCTGCCTCTTTTCCTGAAACATTCAATGTTCCCACCACCACTGCCAGACACAGAGGCTGGGAAAACAAATTGCAGTCTATACTTTTCCAGGGGCCTCTTGTTCCAGATTCAAAGTCTCAAGAAAGATTATGAGTCAATAAACTGAGATCGCTTGCTCACCCCTCACTATCCGAGGCTGCTGAGAGTGGGATTTTGCTCCTTCAGAACCTGACTCCTGTAAGAAGCACATACTCTTCAAATAGAACTAAGATACCTGCACATTTACAAACTTCAAGTAGACTAACCTTTTCAACCTCTCTCTGTTCATTGATTAATCACTTAGTTATATTTCCTACAGTTTCTAACAACTTTATTTTATAATCACTTTTTTTAACATGCAATGACATTGAGTTATGTAGTGTACATATTATTTTCTATACTTTACAGACAAAGGTAATAATATCCAAAATATTTAACCTACTTGAATAGTTAAAAATTTGACCAAGATTGAGCATTCTTTCTACTACATGTAAATCATTAGTATATTTCTGTTTTCTTTTCTGACCTGCTTCACTTAAGTCATGTTGTTGGACAAAATGCTATAATTATCTTACTAATAAAGTTTGTGTATGTCAATTTTTTATGTGTAACTAACCACTCATAGAAAGAATGAAAATATACACAATGCGACTTGAGGACATATGTTTACTCAGTGTGAATTATTTCCCAAAATACATATGTGGTCAGCATTCAAAGTTGCTAATGAAAACTGCCTTCACTGAGATACAATTTAGCTGATTCCCAACAGTTTATTTCTTTTTTCATGTTTTTTACCCATTTTAGAATGAATTCTAGAGCAAAATAGATTAGCCAACTTTAGTCTTCATTTTCTAAAATACTTTTTGAGGATGACTTTAAATATTACATATACAAAGACTTACACCAACTACCAATTGATCATCTTTATTTTCTTTAAGCTAGGATTTCTATAGTTTTCCACTTTATAATCAGTGACTCAAGCCCTTGACTTATGTGGAATTAGTTTAGAAGTAAAGAAAAACTCCTTGAGAACTCTCTCAAATAGCAGTATGCCACCTATAGTACATCATTTCCATTTATAAAACTGATTATACTCTAAGTGCTGGATAATGGGCAAGGACAAAGAACTTTCAAACTGCTTCTGCTACACGAGCATGTTTTCAGTGTTTTGTTACCAATATCCTTAGGTCTGAACTGCTTGGAATTCTTTTGCAGCCATTTTCACATCTCTGTACTAGAACAAAATAGTTACCAGGACATCTTTCCTTGGCAAAGACATCATAGGTCAGCTAAACTGTCATATAAAACATCTACTAACGTAGAGAAACTAGTATATAAGGAATATGCAGTGTTCAAGCACAGTTGAAATGTTTCACATTCAAAATTATTTTTATCATCCAGATATTTGTTTAAAAAAACCTGTCTTTTGTAATTATATGAAAGTTAGTGAAAGATTGCTTTACCTTGGTCACTTTCAAGGATACCTTAAGGCTAACATGATTTTTGTGGATATAACCTCCATCTCTTGGGAAAATATTAAATTACTTGTGTCAAGAACATTCTTAAATTTATTTTGAGACACTATATTACCTTGCACATTGCTAGGAGTGTAAATGATGGCCAATGAGCTTGGTATGTTCATTAGGTGAAAATGAGCTTTTCTTTTGATATTGATTAAAGTGCTATCCTATTATGTAATTGAAACTTCCTTAAATGAGAAAATTTATATGATATATTCAGAATCTTATCAAGCACCTATTAAGCCTTCATATTATTCAAAATGAAACAAGTATATCAGAAGTTGCTCATGTTTTTATATCCTACATTGTTCTCAAAGCCGATAGAGAAGCAAATAGGACACATTTTATTAAATTCTCATCCCAAATTGTCCTCCCAGCACAGTAGGAACAAAAAAAGAAATAATGTTTATAGTACAATATAAGTAAAAGAAGAACATATAGGTACAATCTAATTATGATGTCTAAAGACATCAGAAACAGTATCGCCATAAGCATTGTTTTCACAATGGTAAATAAAATAATGTTTGTTTTAGTTAGGTTTCAAATAACATCCTCTTTTCCAAATTCCTTATGGTCCTTCACATTAGATATATCATTTTCCATCCTTCTGGAAGAGGTAAGCCATTGTATTGCTATTCTCCAAGAAACATTATACTTAGAACAACATTTCACAGCCTATATACATTTTTTTTTGATATGAAGTGGCTCTCATGCATTATCTACTTGCTGAAGGAGATGAGGCAGGCTGGTAAGTATCACCCAGATAAGTCAGAGTATATTGAAAGAATAAAAGACAGAATACTTAGGTTCTGTTTCTGCACATGCCATAAGAGCTGGGAAGAAACAAAATTTTGAATTGCAGTTTTCCACCAAACATAACATGCAGCCCCATCTTTGCTTTAAGGTACCTAAATATTATCACCAGTCTTCTATTTGAACATGTAGATTAATAGGAAAATTACTACCTCATAAGATACTCCATTCAGTTTCTTTTTTTATGAAGTTACTTTTAATGAGTGTCATTGCCCTGGGCACTAGGTCCTTTATACATTCAAAGGAAATGTAATATATTCCTTCAAACCTGACTCCACTTCATACAAAATCTTCTTTTTTCTGGGTAAGTATAGTCGCACTTCTACAGGTTGAATTTCCTATAATGCTTTCTAGACCCTCTATAACATCTAGCAAAGTGTTTTGCAAATTATCAACGTGCTGATGTGTGATAAACTGAATTAAACTGATTGCTCTCTTCAACATATAATAATTGCCAATGTTCTTTGTAACAAAGATGTCCAGAATTAAACACTAGGTATGTAAAACATAGTGGAATATTGCTTCACTTGATCTAAAAGCCATAGTTCTTTTAATTGGTTATTATTCATTGTATTAGAATTTGAGACATCAAATGATATTAAGCTCATATAGACATGAAAATATTTCCAGATATTTTTGTTAGATTTTGCCTTCCCCATTCTGTACTTCCCCCGAATTTGTTTTAATTACAATTGAAATCTGCATTACTATTAATTTTGTCTTGATTATTTACACCCATCATTTCAGTATGTCAGAGTGTACTTATATTAAAAATTTTCAACTTACCTGTATACTCTTTAGTTTGGCTTTGTACAGAGGACCATTATTGAATGAAGAGTAAATATATAAAAATACCTAGTAGTTCTTATTGAAGTTGCACAGTGTAGAGCCATGAACTCAGAAATTCTTGCTAGCGTTCATGTTGGGAATCTCAGTTCTTAATTCAGGTAAGTTGAAGATAAATTTCTGTGCCTCAGAAATTTCCTGAAATACAAGGATGCACTATAAATCCTTGTGCCACATTCACATCCTAAAACATCTAACTGCTACTTACCCAGAAACATTTGTGTTGCCCAATGCATCAGTGTCGCAATCTATTGTCGGAGAGCAACCACCGCTGAGGTGACACCTATGTGTCATCACCCTCTCTCTTAATACATGTAACTTGAATCTTCTCTTAAAATCCAATTCTATGTGGATGTATAACCTCCTGGTCATGTCTGTCTGGCCCAGATGGCACCATACCCTGTCAAGCACCAGTTCTGGATTTTTAAAAAATCATCATTATAAAGAAAATATTTAAAGATGCTTCCTTTAAGGGTATTATTATGTTAAGATTTCTGTACTGAGAAGAATCTTTGAATGGGAAATTTACCTCATGCTATTTAGGACTCTAGTTTGTTGAAGTCTGGGTTAGAACTGTTTAGGTTTTGGGGTTTTGAATTGATTTGGGTGTGCAGTACAGAATACCCAATTTCTAGGGAATCATATGCCGGAAGAGATACAATTCTGCCTTTATTCATTCTTCAGTGTTTTTCATGGCCCTGGAAATGCTGTGTCGATTTTTATATGATTATTATAGCAAACATCTGGAATACCAGATGTGAGCAGACACATTAAGGGGCATTTAATCTATACATTTAAGAATGAGTCAAGTTAATCAGAAAACTCATTTCATTTCTGAAAATGAGTTAGATAAGCCAAATCAATAGTAAAAGTCTATACAATCTGGGAGACAAAAGATTTAAAAAGAGACCATATGGCACTTAAGACAAGAAGTTGTATGTGACTATTTGTGTGTGTGTGTGAGTGTCCATACAGAAATACAAACTTCTCGGCAAGTCATATATGCCCCTGAGAAGAGAAGGCTACATAGTAAAAAAAAAAAAAAAAAAAAAAGATATGTATATATATATATATATA
>NW_026057576.1:40890194-41034163 GCF_023721935.1 Panthera uncia
ATATGTATATATATATATGTATATAATTCTTGTTTACATTATCTCACTCCACTAATTGTATGATAACTGGATTTAGGAAGATGGATCAGATATAAATATTTTAGTAAATATGTCTGAAGAAGTATGCCATATATTTCATATATTATCAGTTTCATAGAGACTTTAGCTCCATAACTTATCTTCTGATTACTGAAACCTATTAATAAAATTAAGTATATAGCATATATGATAGAGAAATTCATTTATTATGCAAACTTTTGATTGTCCTTCAGCAAATTCTGCTAACAGAGATTTAATTCAAGAAGGGGCATTTCATTTGAGCATATTTAATGCTTAGATCATCAAGCAACTATGACTGCTAAAAGTATTAAGCAACTCTGTTTTTAGAAGAAAAAGTATTACACGTGCCATCTTAAGATATTGGGAGACGGCTAAGTTGGCATGTGAGGAAACCAAGATTCAGGGATTTAGAATTTCATAATTCAACTCTGCTCATTATGAAAACAAAGATAAGACTTTGCTTCATGTCAACCAGCCTATTAAAAAAAATTACCCCACTTTTTCTTGCAGTATTTTATAAGGATTTATTTTAACTTGGGAGTTAGCCAAAATACAGATTTCTGTGTTCCACAGACCTAAGAAATACAAATTTTGGTTCTTAGGACTCAGAAATCTGTATTTATAATAAGAACTTTAGAAAATTATAAAGTTATTAACTATACTGTCTCTGGTTTTCCTATAAATGTATAATAGGCAAATTAATGTAAATGCATAAAATCATTTGTATAATACATATTTTTATGCATCTTATGTTGCTTATATTCTAGTGTGGATGCTTCATTCTGTGTTTTCAATAGGCATCAATTGAGAGCCTACTATGTTTCATCCCTGTTCTAGGTCTGGTAATACAAAGATGAAGACTTTTCCCTAAAGGTATTTTGAATCTAATAAAAAAGGCACATAATTTAACAAATACTGATATTGAAGTTTGGCAAATGGAAAAATAAACATAGCATAGTGGTAGCTGAATGAATATTGTAAATTTGAGGTTTTAGAGAAAAACAAGAAGGGCTATGTCTCTTCCACCTCTCAGATGGATCAAAGAGCTATTTTCTAGAAGTAATGCTTGAGCTGAAGCTTGAAAGAAAAATAAGAGGAACAAATTGGGTTAGGTGTTCTATTCAGAGGGAACAGCATGAACAAATGTAGAGAGGCATAATGTACTTCAGAAGTGGAAAGTGTAATTGGGAAATAATTGGAAAGGAAGGTGCAGGGAGGTTTGTACCTGATCAATGAAGTACCTTTAAATCATGTTGAAATATGTGGATATTAGCTTGTAGGCAATGGAACCATTGCAGGATTTTAAGAAGACTAATATGATCAGACTTGTGTTTTAGAAAAAAAATCAATTAAGTGACAGTATGATGAAATTGGAGGCAGAGACCATTTAATACTTCAGAAAACAAAAAGCGGGGGATTGAAGGATTGCAGTAATCATGGGGGTGAAAACAGAAATCTTTTCACGATTTTACAATTCTATAATACAATGAACTTAGTTGTTATATAAAAGCAGCCCCAATGAATTTGAAAAAACACATAGGTCTTCAGAATGAAAATAAGTTATCATGCATGAAAGATATAGGTAATATAAGAACTTGATAGAAAACACACTGATTTGACTATACCAGAAGCCCATAGAAATGTACAGCTATAGTAAAGCTTAGAATCATCTTGTCCAAACCAAAGGAGAGCTAGTTGTACTTGTGGACCACAGGATTCATGACTAGGGACCATAGTATGTTCACTGAAAAGCTTTGTAATATTGAGGGGTTCTGTCCTGTTGCAGGGATACAAATAGCGATTCGTATACATTAAGAAGGATTTCCTATAACTGAAAAAGAGTGAAGTTTGAGTTGGTAATAGTGTTTGACCTTACAAAAAACATAACAGTAAAGCCAAAATTTTTACATTTTATTTTCTGTATTTGTCTCTTCAAAGGATTATGGGAAGACAGTTCATTTTCACATTGATAGTAGTTTTTACAGAATTCTTGCAGAGATTAAAAAATAAGTGATTTGAGCTTAACTCATTATAAGAATGTTCATGTTTTATGCAACAATAATTTATTTCAGGAATCTCTGCTTTAGATTATGTTCATCATATGCAAACATTGACATACATGCTACTATCTATTCACATGCGTAAACATATACACATATAGGTATATATGCATACATTTATATATGTCTATACATATGAAATATGCAGATATTTACACATACACATATTGAGTGTAAAATCCATAGTTCATATTTTCTTTGTACCACAAGTACTATCTAGTGTGTTGGGCAAAAGCAAATCAAATAAACAACTATATATATGCATATGTATATGTATATATACATATATTCAAACAACTCTACATATATATATATATATATATATATATATTCAAATCTACCCCTTGTTTTCTTCTAATTCTGGGAAAAAAAGCAAAGAAGAATAAATACAATTTTACTACTTAATGAGTAGTTAAACACACATGTATGTATTTTACCTGGCAGCTATAAGTGTTACACATTTTATTATCAGAAAAAATGGTTATATTTTCATTATAATGTTCTTTAAATATAATTTTGGCAAATACATGCATATTTACCCTGTACAATGGAATTTAAAGTATAATTTTGACTTAAAATTAAAGGTATAGTCACAAATAACTGGTATAAAATAGTGTTAAATGTAAAACCTATTCTCACCAAAACCAATCTAGTTTTCCTCTCTATTTTAAAATCTGGAGATAAAAGAGTAGATCAGAATGAAAATTCTATGTAGTTTATATTATTTATGATGATGTTGAGAATGTCATTTTCACAGACATGAAGATTTACATATTTTCTGTGGTTTTAAGAAAGTCTGTAATAATGGTGTATTGAATTCTACAAGTTAGAAAATTGTCAGTAACATGAAGGCTTGAGCCCCAAATTATCTAATGTAGTGATATCCAATATTAACATACATATAAACATTGGCATATGGAGTTCTTTTAAAAAACAGTCATCAATGGAACCCACAGAAAGTCTAACATATGTATTTAGATACCACAAAATTCAGCAGTTTTATGAAATATTAATGTAGTTTTGCAAGTCATTTTAAAATCCAGTGATTAATAATTGATTAGTCTATAAAACAGATGTATTGTACAGCATCAACACTATATCAAATTTACTTGAAAAATTAAATTTGACGTAACCTCCCACTTTTTTTAAAGAAAGGGAAGAACAATTAAAGTACTCCTTTTTTTATCCACAGCATTCTGAAACCTAAGTGCTCTCTACTCATTCTCCTGTTCCTTAGTAAAACCTAAAGCAGCATGGAGACATCTTAGAGAAAAATCAATATTACAAGAATATACTCCAAATTTAAAGAAAATATGTGATAAACTCTAAACAGTAAATCATCTTTAACTAGTAAACATACAACGAGGCAAATAAAATACATGGGAGAGGGAATCAGCAAGCTTTCCAGCTTGCCAGTTGCTTCAAAGGTAGTTCTATGGTCACTCGAATCAGTATCCAAAAAATTATCTCCAAATCCACAGCCAACTATAATTTTATGTTTTTTCCTCCCTAGAATTCAGACAAACCTAAAAGCATTAATAGTATTATTTTTTTTTCTTTTTTTAGAGAGAGAAAGCGAGAGCACAGGAGAGGGGTAGAAGGAGAGAGAGAGAATCCCAATCAAGCTCCACACTCAGCATGAAGCCCAACGCGGGGCTCGTTCCCAAAACCATGGGATCATGACCTGAGCAGAAATCAAGAGTTGGATGCTCTGAGCCACCCAGGCGCCCCTTAATTTTTTTTAATTTTTTAATTTTAATTTTTTAATTTTAATTTTTTTCTTTGTTTTTTTTCTATAATTTATTTATTTTTTATACTTTACATCCAAGTTAGCTAGCACATGGTGCAACAATGATTTCAGGAGTAGATTCCTTAAGCCCCTTACCCATTTAGCCCATCCTCCCTTCCACAACCCCTCCAGCAACCCTCTGTTTGTTCTCTATATTTAAGAGTCCCTTATGTTTTGTCCCCTCCCTGTTTTCATATTATTTTTGCCTCCCTTCCCTTATGTTCATCTGTTTTGTATCGTTAAGTCCTGATATGAATGAAGTCATATGATATTTGTCTTTGTCTGACTAATTTCACTTAGCATAATACCCTCTAGTTCCAACCATGTAGTTGCAAATGGCAAGATTTCTTTCTTTTTGATTGCTGAGTAATCCTCCATTGTATATATATACCACACCTTTATCCATTCATCCATCAATGTGCAATTGGACTCTTTCCATACTTTGGCTATTGTTGATAGTGTTGCTAGAAACATTGGGGTGCATGCATCCCTTAGAAATGGCATGCCTGTCTCCCTTGGATAAATACCTAATAGTGCAATTGCTGAGTCTTATGATATTTCCATTTTTAATTTTTTTGAGGAGGCTTTATACTATTTTCCAGAGTGGCTGAACCAATTTACATTCCCACCAGTTGTGCAAAAGAGATCCTCTTTCTCTGCATCTTCACTAATATCTGTTGTCGCCTGAGTTGTTAATATTAGCCATTCTGACAGGTGTGAGGTGGTATCTCAATGTGGTTTTGATTTGTATTTCCTGGATGATGAGTGACAAACATTTTTTCATGTGTCTATCTGAATGTCTTCTTTGGAGAAGTGTCTATTACTGTCTTGTCCATTTCTTCCCTGGATTATTTGTTTTTTGGGTGTTGAGTTTGGTAAATTCTCTATAGATTTTGCTCACTCTTCGCAGATGACATGATACTCTATATGGAAAACCCGAAAGATTCTACCAAAAAACTGCTAGGACTGATCCATGAATTCAGCAAAGTCACAGGATATAAAACCAATGCATAGAAATTGGTTGCATTCCTATACACCAATAATGAAGCAACAGAAAGAGAAATCAAGGAATCAATCCCATTTACAATTGCACCAAAAACCATAAAATACCTAGGAATAAATCTAACCAAAGAGGTGAAAAATCTATACACTGAAAACTATAGAAAACTTATGAAAGAGATTGAGGATGACACAAAAAAAAGGAAAAGTATTCCATGCTCCTGGATAGGAAGAACAAATATTGTTAAAATGTCAATACTACCCAAAGCAATCTACACATATAACGCAATACCTATCAAAATAACACCAGGATTCTTCACAGAGCTAGAACAAACAATCTTAAAATTTGTATGGAACCAGAAAAGATGCCAAACAGCCAAAGCAGTCTTGAAAAAGAAAACTAAAGTTGGAGGCATCACAACTCCGGACTTCAAGATGTATTACAAAGCTGTAATCATCAAGACAGTATGGTACTGGCACAAAAACAGACACTCAGATCAATGGAACAGACTAGAGAACCCAGAAATGGACCCATCAGTGTATGTCCAACTAATCTCTGACAAAGCAGGAAAGAATACCCACTGGAATAAAGACAGTCTCTTCAGCAAATGATGCTGGGAAAACTGGACAGCAACATGCAGAAAAATGAACGTGGACCACTTTCTTACACCATACACAAAAATAAACTCAAAATGGATGAAAGACCTAAATGTAAGACAGGAACCCATCCAAATCCTTGAGGAGAAAGCAGGCAAAAACCTCTTTGATCTTGCCCTCAGCAACTTCTTACTCAACACTCCTCTTAATTTTTAATTTCATAAGGTTGAAGAAGGAAATGCATCTTGAGAGAATTAAGGCTCAAAAGTCAAGGACAATTAGTCTAAAAAACCTCATAAGTTTTTGCAATAAAGATTAGGTTAAATATGGAAGATTTGCCAAAACATTTTATGACACTGGCAGAGGGAATATACCTGCTTTATTAGCCAAACCAAACCAAATCAAATCTCTTTCCTTTTTTGTTCCCCCTCTCTCTCTCCCTACCCCATCTCTCCCCATCTCTGCCTCTGTCTCTGTGTCTCATGTATGTGTATGGTGGGGGAGGGGACATCAGTTATCTACCATTCCTTTACCACTTTTACATGTTTACACTTTTACAGGTTGACTTTTACCCCATTTTTTATTATGAAATAGTTGTAAACAAAAAGTGTTAGATAAATGTGTAAATTATAAAGTAAAAAAGTAAATAATTAGGGGCGCCTGGGTGGCTCAGTCGGTTGAGCGTCCGACTTCGGCTCAGGTCATGATCTCATGGTCCGTGAGTTCGAGCCCCGCATCGGGCTCTGTGCTGACAGCTCAGAGTCTGGAGCCTGCTTCAGATTCTGTGTCTCCCTCTCTCTCTGACCCTCCCCCGTTCATGCTCTGTCTCTCTCTGTCTCAAAAATAAATAAACGTTAAAAAAATTTAAAAAAAAAGTAAATAATTAAAGATCTATGAACTCACTCTCCATTTAAAGAAGGGGAACATTCCCAATGTTTTTGTAGGTTTTTACCATTCTATCTTTTTGCTTCTATTTCAGAAAAAGAGAAAACACACACACAAATTTCCAAATTAATTTGTTTTATCATGCTCTTTGTTTTTGTAATATATTATTTATGTATGTACCATATTTTAAAAAATTTGCAGTTTTTGCTTTACCTTACAGTATGTTTTCATAAGTATACATTTTTATTTTTACAATTTTGATGTCCATTGGTATAATACAATGTTTCCAGTTGTATGACATTAAAAACTACACTTCTATGGTGTTCTTTTTCACGTTTCTCGGGACAAAGGTACAGGGTTTACTTGTTTATGTGAGGTCATTAAAGTATTTTCTAGACCGATTATAATGGTTTCGACTCACAAGCAGTATAGGAGAGTGAGCAGAAGTGTGCAGGCATTTCATATTCTTACAGATTTGAATTCTTGCTAAATTAATGGTACAGAATATTATTTCATTGTAGTGTCAATTATGAATTTTGTGTTATCTAAGGCTGAGCATATTTTCACATATTTATTGACCATTTGTGTTATGATATATTTGTTTATAACTCTTACCCATTTCTCCATTAGGTTGTATTTTTCTTATTAGTTTTTGGTATCTTTTTCCTGTCAACTCATTCTTGTTGATTAGATATGAAGCAAATATATTCTCCCAATGCGTGGGTTATTATCATGGTGCCCACACTTACTTTTTTTTTTTAACTTTTTAATATTTATTTATTTTTGAGAGAGAAAGAGAGGCAGACCTTGAGTGGGGTAGGGCAGAGAAAGAGGGAGACACAGAATCTGAAGCAGGCTCCATGCTCTGAGCTGTCAGCACAGAGTGGGACGCGGGGCTAAAACTCATGCCCTGAGATCATGACCTGAGCCAAACCCAACACTTAACCGACTGAGCCACCCAGATGCCCCACACTTACTTTTAAAATAAGTCCCAAAAGGGGTGCCTGACTGGCTCAGTTGGTAGAGCATGAAACTCTTGATCTTGTGGTCATGAGTTGAAGCCCCACATTGGGTAGAGAGCCTACTTAGAAAAGTTAATAAAATAAAATGTAAAAAAACAGTATATAATAAACTGTGATGACAGAGACCACAAATAACTAAATGAAAGTTCTTGTTCTTAAAATTCCTGAGGGCTTTGACAGTTCAAAGCAGCACAAGTCAGTAGATTATTGAACAATTTAACTTGAGTGAATATGAAAGACATTGTCCTCACTTTGTGCTGGTCACTTGAGCACCATAGATTATGGGGATAGACACAAAGATCTAAACTTCAGTTTAAAATATCGATTCCTGATATTCAGCAGAAGGGGGAAAACTTGAATTATTTATAGTATATTACACTATATTATATTAATATTGTATAAATTATTACAGTCAAAAAGAGTACGAGAAAGAGAAAAAGGAAACATTTCAAGACTAAAACTATCTACCGATTTCTAGAACTGTCAGGACAAATTTAATTATAACAAGGCTATATTTCATGCAAAATGGATGAATGTTTCAATTAGAATATTTATCTATCAGTTATGCTGATCCTGTTATTGTCTCAAGAGTATTAGAGCAGGAAAAATTATTGCAAATTATAATTACAAAATTCAGATAAATTCAACGGAAGGGTTTCACAACCCTTGGTGACAAATACATATGAAATATTTAGGTTTCTCTGGATTATGGTAACAGCTTTGTCAATTTTAGCTGCTTGTACTAGTTTTGAAATCCCACAATCAAAATGAAATGATATTCAGTGTGTTTTAGAGAGGCTCACATATCAATGTTAGAAGACAATTCTCCATGACATTTCTGCACATGTATCAGCTTTTGTCCCGAACTCAACTCAAAGGATGTTTTGTATAGCAAACAACCTTGGAAAATTCAAAACATTCCCTTCAATGTTGTAGACAGGTGTTTTTGAAGACCAGTTTAAAAGAGAACGTCTCCCTTCAGGAAAAGTGTGGACAAGTTTGCTAGTGGCTCCTTTTAAAAGATTGGGGGTTCCTAAGCTCAGAGTTCTTTAGCTGTGACACTAAAAAAAATGATATAACATCCACCTAAACCCAACTCTGCTTCAATTCAACTCGGTGGAATCTAGGGTGGGGGATGGGGGAGGGAGCTGGGGGGAGGGGAACTGATACACTGTCTCCTGTGTAGTGTGGAATAAAATAATAATGTCTTGTTTCAGACGCAGGAGTCTCACATCTGACAGCATCTATGAAAGTGTGACAGACTGATAATATGTTAGTTTGCAAAAAGGGTAATACCTCAGACCTCGCACAGTCCTTGAAATATATAAAAAAATGCTTCTTTCACTATCATTTCTTGCACACTTTTGTATCTACCACTGCTACTCATTCTAACTGAACTTCCTAATGTTTCCCCCAATGACAGAATGGCTTTGGAATTCTTGCAGAACTAGAGAAAAATTTATCCCAAGTGTGAATGTTTCTCAGTTATCTTATACCAGTTTCTTTCAAATTTGCTGTGGTAGTGAATCTTCAAAACCAAAGAGTAGAATTTGCTGAGATGGCTGCCATGGTGAAGAGAATTGCAACCTGGCTCTGACCACTTAGCATTAACTGAAACCAAGAAAGTTACTATTAACATCTTGTACACAGGATGTTGAATCTACTATAAAAATTTTAAGTGGGCCAACATAAATCCTAAAATATATCGAGTTTAACTGCGGGAAATGCGAGATTTCTAGTTCATATTCCTGTGTACCTTAAACAAGAAATAAGGAGATTCCAAGGAAACCTTTTTGCTTTTTACTTTTGCTTTGGTAAGAGGCACATAAAAAGTTCTTAAATATTATAAATAATCCAAGCTACATAATGTACAATAAAAGAGGTTTAATTATGGATATGAATTATATTTTCTATTTAGTTTCTCAACGTGACTGCATGCTCATGCAGGATGTTGTAAAAGGGATTTCCTATAGATGGCACATGCAACTCCAAGACTCAATGATTTCACAACTTTTAGAAAATTTTAAAAATCCCCACAAGTATTTCTAATTATATATTTTTCCTAACAATCTAATTGCAAGTTTATAGTTTACCCATCACTACATTAATCCTATTCATGGAATCATCTTGTATTTAATGTGCCACAAGGGTCTCCAGTTTCATCCCTTACATAAGCTAAAAATAAAGCAAATTTTAAGGTATACTGGGACATTTCAGGTATTATATACATTTGGGTTTATAAAAATTCCTAAACACTCGTGTGTTCAGAAAGCTTAACTCATGCAAATAAAGCTTACAACCCAGAAATGCATATAAATTTACCCAATCTTTGTGTCCTTTAATTGTAAAAACTAAGTTGATACCTTCTCTTCAAGAAACAGTTTTTCAGAGGCCTATGGATTTTTTTATAATGACATTTCTTGAAGAAACCTCTGACTTCACTTTTTTTATTTAGGTTTTAAAAAATCTCATATATATTATAACTCAAAGTTAATAATATCAAGGCTAACAAATGCATTATATACTAAAATTTCAAAGATAGGAAACATCGGTCTGAAAATGCACCTCTGTGTCTTAGTAACAGAAAACCTGGGCAATTACTTGTAAGAGAAAGTTAATGAATGCATAATCCAAAGTATGCAAGCTAAGATGTTTCCCTGTCAATAAAACAACTGAAATATTTGATTCATACCATAATTCTAGTTCAGTCTATGGCAACAATAGAAAATCTCTGGCCTAAACTAAGTAAGTTAAATTGCTTTAATCTATCATTTCTTGTGGATGTTTATTATAATGTTGGACTCAGTGGAAAACAGATCTAGTTTATTATAGAAAGATAGAAAGAGCAAGCGATAGAGATGGGCAGAAAGAGAAAAAGGGAGAGAACTAAAGAGAAGGAAAAAAATGAAAAAGTAGTGGCTTGTAGCAATGATGAAAAACATGTTTTAGGTGGTAAAATGAGATGCATGCAAATGACAAGCTAGCTCTCTGTACCCTGAAAACATTCAATTCTGAGTGACCTGTGGCCATAAATTACCAGCATGAAGCTTCAGATCCTAGTCCTGTAATTTCATCAAGATCAACAAGATGCAATCTTGAAAACTGTTTGCATGGTGTGAGGACGAATTGATGCCCTTGTTCTTTCAGACAGCTGAGTTTGATGCACAAGAGTCTGACTACTTTTCTGTCTCTCTGTAGCCGTATATGGCCATTGTAAATAATTAAGTAGAAATTTGTTACCCTTTTGTCAAATGTATTTCTGATGTTGCTCTTCCTAGCTTCCATTAAGGAATCCCTTGATTAAATTTTAAAGTCTTAAACAATTTGAGAGTCTGAGAGCATTGGATACAAACTACAATTTGAATGTTTTGCAGGGGAAAGTCATATTCTCTTTGGGAGTAGGAAAAATAATGTCAGATATTTAGTATGCAGCCCATGATTCCTTTTCAAGGCACGATATTACGGATTTGATTACCAAGCCTGTTGCAGATTCTTGTGGGTCATTTATTTTCCCAAATCCTTTTTTGTAGATACTTATAATATATTGCTCAAAATGTTTGAAAATATTTTAATTTAAGCAAAATATGCTTGTAACTAAAAATTTAAACTCCTAATCACTTAACATAATACAATAAAAAGAAAATACTAAACAAATGCTATTTACAAAAATAAACTTAAAACCCATAATTCGTCTTTATACTTTATAACATTCTCAAATAGTTTTTAGGAAAGAAACCAAAACAAGGAGTAAAGGAGCTAAATGGTGAAATATAATTTTCCTGATTTATGCTTTAGAAAATATGAATAAGTTTAATTTTTAATCATATTCTTAAAATGTATGAATTCAAAACAGATTGGTATGAATATGCGGCACTTGTGGGGGTATACCATAATTATTATATATAGTTTGGAAAAAATAAAACAACCTTTAAATCTAGAACACATATAATTTAAAAACAAAATATGGCATTAATTTTCTATTATAATGAAAAGAAGCAGAACATGTTACCTTTTGTGAGGTGTCATAATGAAATGTTTTCTGCAGATTTTTCCTTTCTTTTAATGCAGGTGAATGTTATAAGCCTTTATTTCTCCTCTCTGTATACCATTTCCCCTTTTGCTTCAATAAAATGGTTGAAAATGAAACATATTTATAGTATTTAGAATTACTCTCCCCAGGGACTTTATTTCTGTGGTGCTGTTATTTCCTTAACAACTCATCTTCTTTTTGACCTCTGTACCCATTACATTTACATACTATTAGTGTCTCTTTCATTTTGGGATAAGAAAATTAGAAATCTTAGGATTCTTTATTTATTTAGGAAAATTCTCTACAGGTTTGAGTTATGTTTTGTATATTATAAACTCTGAATCTAAATAGAAAGTGCTAATTAAAAATGCACCTCTTTGATCATACTGTCTTTCCTCCACCCCTACTCCCAATCTCTGCCTTTCATGAACTCTATAGAATTCATGTTCATGCTTCACTATTTTTATGTTTTGCCTCCTGTTAGGTCTTGACTGCTGAAACTTGACTATGTAAACCAAGTTTAATTATAGGAGTTGTTGATCCAAAGACAGAAGCCAGCATAGCCTGCCACTTCCTCTCCTCCTCCTCTTTTTTCAGGGGCACCGTCTCCCCACATTCTGGTTGTGGCCCCTGCTGGCATCTCTCCCATGGAATTGCTCTCTCCTAGCGTTACTTCATGTTCTGAAACAGAAAGAAGTGAATAGCCTTCTGTAACTGGAATCTTTTGTAACTGGTTTCTTTTGTAATTGGTTTGTAACTGGAATCTTTTACTCACATGATATTCAATGAGTCAATTATTACAACTTGGTAATTTGTGCTTTGCAGATTGGTTTTGAGAACTGACATATTTATATATATATACACACATATATATGTGTGTGTGTATATATACACACACACATATATATGTGTGTATATATATATATAATACACACATATGTACATATATGTATATTTTATATAAGTTAGCAGGATTCTGATACATAATGGGCTATCAATAAATGGTTAATGTCTTTTGTTACACTCATTAAAATATTAGTCCCAGACTTACAGGTGGAAGGGGTACTACGGTTTTGACTTGGTTATAAGCCAACTCATCGATTTTAAAGTTTTAGGCAGAAGGGTGGGTCACTGAAGTGGTTTAAAACATTGAAATTACTGGCCTGGAGAAGAGAATGTTTAAAAAATATTGATATATGGGTTCTTCCTCCACCGACTCTGATATAATTGACCAGGATTGTGGCCTTGGCTTTGGGAATTTGAAAAACTCTCTGAATGATTCTACTGTGCAACCAAGGTTGCGAACCAGTGGTGTCATGTGCCATGGGTCTCTGGTGTATTTTTACTTTAACAGGAGCTTCATGAGTTACAAAGTTCTGCAGTGGTTCCTAAGCTGGGGGGGGGGGGGGGGGGGCGGGCATCCACCTGGTTATATTTGGAAATGTTTACATATAGTTTTGTTTTTCATAGTGATTGAAGGTGTCACTATCTTTTACATGGGGATCAAAGGATGTGAACTATCTCTCCACAAGGAAGAGTCATTGCCCCTCACCCACAGCCAGTAGAGTACCTCTCTCCAAAAGACACTGGGATTCCAAAGGATATTTCTATCATTTTTTCTCTTTCCCCATTTTCTTCCTCTTCCTTCTTTTCATCCATCTATCTATTCCTTTCTCTTAAATTAACATTCCATATTTCTTTCTTTGATTTTTGTTTTATTTTTAATTATTCTATTATCACAGAAAATAAAATAAGAGCTTGAATTTGCCTATGCCCTCTGCAGAGAGGTCAATATTATTTCCAACAAAGGTGGGCAGGGAAGGATTGCAATATCTAGAACTTATGGTAGACATTTTGTTCATGCTGTCCTGAAAGTACCCCTTAGCAATGCCGCGCCGGTAGGTATCTGCTCTATTTACTCCTTGCCATTCTTGCCCCAAGATAATAATTTTAAAATCCACTAATGTAATTTGTACTCTCTTTCCATTGATTATACAATGTTCTGAGGCTGCTTTAGCGTACTGAAATAGCAGCAATAATTACTCTCTATTGAACCGCCATTGGGTACATGCCTAGCACCACGTAGTAGACCACTGTGTGAATCTTTAACAATTCTGCTACTGTGGACTTCCATGGAAAATAGATAGCCAAATAGCACTTTTACATTAGGTGGAAGACCATCTTTTCAGGCATGTGGTCCAAATTTAATTCCAATTTACAATTTTTCTGTGCTGATTGGATTCACAATGATTTATTCTTCCTTTTCTATCTCCCTTTATCACTTGGTTCTAAAAAATCCTAGGTAACTATAATTGCCAAATGAAAAACAGTTGCAATTTCTCTTGGCATAATTATGTAACTAGGACGAAATAACACCAATGTTAATGCACGACACTTGCGTCCTGACTGTGGCACTGTTCAATGTTTATCTGAACCTCCTTTTCAGAGTCTATTCAGAAAGGATACATAGAGCTTGTAATGTAGAAAACCCGTTTTACACAGAGGAAGGGGAATCTTGCAGACACACTGAATGCTAAAAAACACAAGAATCGTATTATTCTACTACTTTCTGCCATTGGATTTTTGGGTAACTTCATTCCTTTCGACTTTTGCTGTTCTAAAATCAATTATTAAAATGCAAAGCTTAGTTGGAAGGTGTGAGAAAGGGGTACTGAGCGGATAAGCCAGTGGCATAAGTGATACACACCGTGATTTTATAATTACGACTCCTTAGCTCTAATATTTCTGGATGTGAATAATGATCATCCATATTTTCCCATCAAAGAAATTGGGATATAAATAATTAAATTAATCTTGGCAAGGATTTGTGTTAATTTGAGTATTTGAGTGTTATAAATGGATAAATAAATAACAATGAAACAACCAGGAACTTGAAGAGGAGAATTTTATAAGAATTAAAATGATACAGTGCTTTTATTTGTCCTTTTCTTTTAAGTAATTAACATCACAATGCGTTGTTGCAAATGCAAAAATCACGCATTTCCAGAACACTGGATTGAACAGATCCTTTTGATCTTCATCCATTCATTTTTACTGAATAGCATTGAGTTGATTTGCTGATTTTGCAGTGAAATATCACACAAAGTACCCTAGCACATGAAGGTACAGCGCAATAATCTTGGTGCATTCTCCTGTTCATTTTACAATTGTTAATTTAAGTGCTATGTTAGATAAAATACAAAGGTCTTCTGGCAGGGGAGTAATTTAACCAATTCTCTATAAAGATATTGATTAACTTTTTATATAAAGCAGAAGGCATTATAACATGCTTGAGTATTTCTTTTAGAGATACATAGCCAATTAAGTAGAACTTATTTTTATAACTCTACGGGCTTTAATAACTGTATAAATATTTAAATATGCAAACCTATTCACCTGCCCAGCATGCATGCTACCCTTTCTGACACAAGCATCTTCCTTTTCCAAACAGTTTACACGTTTTTTTCTGTTTAAGCTATATCTCTTATCCATGATGCAAATAGATGAAAATCTCACTTGAGCTTCTTTGGAACATAAGGAAAAAAGGCATATTCAAATGGTGTGTGTGAAGATATTGTTAAATAATTACATCTTGTGCTATATTATTTGTATTTTTAGGATTTTGATAAAAATATTTCTGACTACAGATAGGATTTTTTAAAAGACTTACTAACCCATTAACATTATTCAATTGAAATAATTAAATAAATCAAATATGAAATTATAATCAAATATAGTATACTACTCCATCTATTACAATACTGAAAATAAGACTAATCATAATTCTATTACATATCTGTATTATAGACCAGTTTGTAGTCCTAATGTGTATAAGTCTCTTCAAGGAGGTACTTCATAATATGGCTTCCATCTGGATGAGGAAGAGAGATATTATATTAATCCAGGGAAATATTTATATTTTTTATTAACTCGAATCAGCTGCTGGGTTAAATAAAAATGTATTACTGTGGTCTGTTAATATTTTAATCTATACGTTTTTAGAAACACTACATATCTGAGCATGTGCTCAAGGCATAGAGATACACTTAATGAGAATGTATCATATCCTGATATACATAAGTATTGTTATGGTACTTTTATTTAGCAAGTACTACTAGCCTGCACACCAGGGATCAAACTTTTAACTCTTTTAGTGGAGATTCATCAGGAATAGATAGTTATAAATAACAATATCCTGAGAGGTATTAAAAAATTGATGTTTCTAAAAGTTAAAAATTTTAGAGAGTTTCTAAAATAGTTATTTCTGAAAGACAACAAAAATCTTAGAGAACTAGTGAATGTATAATAAACACAAAGAGGATAAGCTATTGGATTTTTACATATAATAGATTATGTAGAAATTTCTGTATGGTTGTCAATAGGATTATCACTGAAAAGTGTTCTCAGGGGCTGCAGACATAAGTTATGAGCTACACACCAGAACAACCAGAAACAGAGAAAAAGTTGGTTGTGAACCACATTTTGGGGAGCACTTGGGATCAAAAGCCTGAAAGCAATATTTATATTTGCAACCCAAATATATGGGGGTTTCATTGGGCATCATTCTTTCTCCCATTATAAAACGTTAACATTTGATTATGTGCAATGGAAAACAAATATGACTCCCAGACTATTGATAGATGAAAATTTGGATCACATTATATATAACTCAACAATCTCTTTAAAATCTTGCACTTTCACCAAATTCTCCACCCTAATAGCTGATATACACATATCTTACAATCAAAATCTTCTGCTCAACATCTCCATTTACATGGATTCAACTTGCCTCTCAAATACTTCCTTTTTTAAAACTTTCCAGAATCTTATGCCATTTAGCAAGACAAAGCTATTTAGGTATCACTAAGAAAAAGGAAAACCTTGTTACTAGCCCAAGTCCAACCAACAATTGCTTCTTCTTAATAACCCTGAAGACTTTCATTTTACTGTAGTACACACAGTTTAGGTCAAACAATATGTAAACTGTGTGGGGGTAAGTAGAATACTTGTCCCCCCGGGATGTCAAAATCCTAATCCTCAGAACCTGTTTTGGCAAAAAAGGAATTAAAGTTGCTAAATAGCAATAATAATCCAATAATCCTGGGTTTCCCAGATAGGCTCCATGTAATCACAAAGGTCTTTACATGATAGAGAGGTAGGCAGGAGAGTCAGAAACAGAGAGATGTTATCATGAGAAAGACTAGACAGATGATTATTGGCTTTGATGATGGAATGGGACCCTGAGTTAATATCACTCAATTAGGAAGCATCTAGAAGCTGACAAAGGCAAGGAAGCAGATTCTCCCCTGGAGCTTCCCAAAGGAGTGCAGCCCTGTCAACAGCTTTCTGTTAGCTCAGTGAGAACCATTTTGATCTCCAGAATTGTAAGATAATAAATGTGTTTTGTTTCAATCCACTAAGTTTATGCTGAATAGTTATAACAGCAGTAAGAAACTAGTATAATATATTTCTTAGGTTGTAGAAATTTTGATTTTGAAAACATTTCTTCCAGTATTTTCTGGGAATCAGTAGAACATGTCCATACAAGCTATGGTCAAATCCTTGGGACTAAGTGCTTCTGCCATCTTCCTTTACTGCTATATATGCTGCTTTCTTTCTGGTGTCCACTAATGTGTCTCCCTTGTTAAATATCTTCTTATTTATTAGATACCATCTTGTAGGTCCTCAAAGCTACACTCAGACCTAGAGAGAATGTTATTTGCTCTCAAGCATAACACTTATTTAGATTTTTCCCAAATTGTTGTTATTTAGGCCTTACACTACTTATTTAGAATAATAGCATTACTTTAGGGCACACTTGTGACTTCATGGAATTAAAAAATTTAAGTGACAAACATCATTCTAGAAGCAGAATTTGGAAAACCATTTTTAAAAAAAGAAAAGTTTTCAGTATCCAATATTCCTATTATTTTAGAATGGAATATTCCCGAGCAGGCTTCTGATAGGTCCACCTTACAAATGTCTCCAAGTTCCCAGGTATATCTGCATTCCATAAAGAGAGAGAGCTCAACTGGGACTTCCTGCTGCAAACAATCCTCACTCCACCACAGGAAAAAATCCATATCCGTTTAAAAATATGCTCTACATTTCTCCTACTGTTTCAATGAACAGCCAATTAAAACTTATTTGCACAATCACCAAAAGTTTGACATAAACAATATTTATGTTTACAATAATTCTTTTATCTAAAAGTGTCATAATTTATGCTGACATTCGGTTCATTTAATTTATATTTCCTATTATTTATAAGTTTTATTTTGGTTATCAAACCAGAAATAAATGTATTTTTTCCTAAGTATTTATTACCATTTAGAAGCATATGACCCTACAGGTGAATTAAGTAAGGGGAAATGAACATTTTTAAGGCTCTTGATAGATTTTTCCAGATGGCTTTTTAAAAAGTTTTTGAATGTTTGCTCTTAATTATCAATGTTTGAAATGTCTTATCTTACCACACACTAGCCAGTAATGAAGTAGTCTAATTAATTTGATAGGCAAAATGTTACCTTATTCCTGCTTCAGATTGAATTTATTTGGTTACTGGTAATTTGGAGCATTTTAATATACTTTTAGTATTTGATCTTCTTCTATTAAATTTCTCTTCGCGCTTTTTGCCTATTTTTCTATTGGAAAGATTTTCCCCCTTATTCACTTATGTTGAATTTTTATACAGTAATATAATTTTAACCACATGTTATACTTGTTCTTAGTGTTTTTCCTGATTTGATAAGCATCTTCAATGTATTTATTCTTTTGCGGTACATGTTTCTTTTTACTTTTTGTAGTTACATTTATATTTTTTCTTTGAAATTTACATACTTTCTTTTATGTTTAGAAAACATCTTTCTAAATAGAGATCATATGGATATTCAGTGTCATTTGTTCTGTGTTTTTTAATGAAGTCCTCTTCTACACAGCCTTCTTGAAGTCTCATTCTTGCCTTCTGCGGCATAATCAGTTTTGGATTTTATTCTTATTCTCAAGTGCTTTTCTAAGCTGTTTCAAGATTTCTCCTCCTCATTCTGTTCCTAAACGTTCTGCTGAAATTCCTTGGGGTTCTATCTTTGAGCTATCCTTATTTCACCTCTTTCAGATGAGTGATCTCATTTACAATCACGTATTCATTTATTACTTACACAAAGATTTTCTCAGATACGTGTTTTCTACCCAAATATCTATCCTATGTTTTAAAACTGTGTATTTTATTGCATGATGTGCACCTTACTTTGGAAGTTTCTAATCAAAGTCCTCGTGTCCAAGATCCAGTCTCTTCTCTTTTCTTGATCAAGAATGCTGACACTTGGATTCCTTTTCTTAAACTGATATGGACAAATACTTCTAGAACCAATCTTTTTTCTACTTGCATAGACTCAACTCTTACCTAGGTTGAAGGGATTTAGAATTCCTTAAACACACTGGACTATTTCCCCTGGTTGCACTCATCTTTCTAAATGGAACCCTTTTATTCTCATGACACTCCCCAAGCTTCAGCCCAGGCTGGCTGATGTTCCTCATCTGCATGCCTATAAGGCCATGCACAGGTTTTTTCTTCCTTTCTTAGCACACGTCCAACGATATTGATTTCTATTTTAGCTCATGTGTCTAACACCTAGCACAAGGAATGTTTCTCAAAAAGAGGAATTATCTCATTTTTCCTTTATTTCCCTCTGCTCAACCATGTGATGAGAAATGAGTGATAGAGGCAATGAATAAGTATTTGTTGAATTAAGTGAAATTGAAAATGTACAGAGACCGATTAATACAATCACCATACTTTTCCTAGCAAGGCTAGAATTAAATAAAGGAGATAATGGATTTACTCAGGTCTGGCCATTAGTAAATGTGCATAAAAGATTCTCAGAGGGTGATATCTGTTGGTTTGAACATGTTATGGATTGGGTTGTGTAAAATAGAAAATTATTTTAGAATTATGTTGGAAATTTGTGATAGTGGCTGGGGAGAAGGAAAGAACTAATATCAGAATAGGGGTAAAGAATAAAGGACATTATGAGTTAACATGGGAGTAATATCCATGTTATACACTGGTGTACACTGAGAGGGGAAAAAATCTGAATTTTTCATCCGATCACAATGTGAAATCTTGGAAATTTCAAGTGATAATAATGTATTTATAACTGCTTTTCTAAATGAGATGGCATTACCAAAATTAAAAGTGCATAATAAATACTCCTTAAGCACCATTTATTAAGATTCATATTTTAATTAGACATTTTATAGCAAATTGAACTTCAAACATGTTGCCTTTGAAACCAAATTTGAATTGTAAGAAGTATTTTTTTCTAGTTCCTGTATTCTCAGTAACAGACTTACCTAGGTATTCTTGTTTGGCAGCTCCTTGGAAATGCCAGAATGGACTTTCTGTAGTATATGTAGACCTCTTAATGATGAAAAAATCCTAGACTAGGTGTTACAAAGTAGAGATAGTGATCTTGGTAAGTTCTTTGTACCTCTCTCTTTGATGTAGCATTTTAATTCCTATGTGGGATCATAGAATACTTTTATTGTTGAACAAAGAGGAATAGAGACAGTCTATTTGCTAAGACAGATAGGAAGAAGGTCTGGGGTCAAGGATTACCTCTGGCCTAAGAAGAGTAATATATAAAGGTACAGATAAGTATTTGCTGATAGGTGTTGAGTTTGTCTATAAAAAGGACATTGTGAAAATTATTTCCAATGATTTTAGTCTTACCAGAGAATAGGCAAAATTATCTACTTAGTGAGTCAAGCAGGAATAATACTGAAAACAGGAGGAATTCTGAAAACATGAAAAGAACTGCTATAAAGAAGGCTCAAATGAGCCCAAAAATAATGAAAATATTTAATGAGGAAAAATAAAGGACCAATTATAGTTTGATAGCAAAGATTATATGTGACCCATTCATCAGAGTTTTATGACTTTTGTCCATCAGGAGTTTCAAACCCAGAAACAAATTGGAAAGAATAAGATTGAATTGTTGACCAAAAGTTGCATATAGTTTTGCAAGTAGTGAAGAAAGTCAAGGGAGAGACGATTCAGGGTGAGTTGGATAATAATGAGCAAACTTGGGAATAACTACACATCTAAGACGCAGAGTGGTATTCATGAATCACTATAGGTCAAGTGGAATTATGGGTCAATAGTAGTTATTTTTGTTCTACTGGGATTTACTCTAGCAAAGTCCACATGATTTAGAATATGTATTGCTTCCTAGGATTTTTCAGCTATTCAGCTATAGCTACTGCCTGTTAATTCTTAACTCTATTCTTGCCCAAACAATTCAGGCTTTGCAGGACTAAAAAAAGATATTGTATGTGTAAATATTATGAATTGGAATCCTAGGTATGGTTTAAGCAAGTATAAGCAGGAATAGTAAACTTGGAGTTGTGCTAGGAAATGATTAAAAATGGGACTGAGTTGATTCATGTAGGTTGGTGGGTGAGTGTGCAGAAGCCCTGCGTCCTACAGGATGGATTTAGAACTGGAGCCTATGGATAGCAAACTTTCAAATCGTCGACTTTTTTTTTTTTTTTTCCAATTGTGCTTGGTGTTAAAGAAAGAATCACAAGCACATAGGCATTACATAATATGGGACAGGTGTCAATATAAAGAATTTAACTCTGCATAAAATTGATCCAGTTAAGCACTGGGAGTGGGTGGATCCCTGTTAGATCTGTTGCAGAAGTAGTCTTCCTGAAGTTGTAAATTAGAATAGCATATGAAGTTACCCATTATTAACATGAAATAATGGAATAATATGCCAAACGTATCAATTGAGAACTTTGGGGAATGTTTACATTCTTCTTCAGTGTGGTCTTGTTTACCACAGAAAATAGGCAACAAAGAAAAATTCTGTTCAGTGACCTCTTGGGTGATCTAAGCAAGAAATAGAAATTGCATTATTTAGCAGCATGTGTATGCTGTTTCCAGAGTCCTTTGACTGTTCATAAACTCACTAACTGTGTATTTGGCCACATTACAACTGTGTATCTAAGTTGCAACTTTTCTGCATGATGTGGACATTAAGCCTTAGAATCAAAAGCTTCTCATTTACAGTTTTTGCAATGAAATGCAAGTCTTCAGAGTATATATATTTTTTATTTTTTTAATGTTTATTTATTTTTGAGACAGAGAGACAGACTGAGTGGGGAAAGGGCAGAGAGAGAAGGAGGCATAGAATCTGAAGCAGGCTACAGGCTCTGAGTTGTCAGTGCAGAACCTGATGCGGGGCTTGAACTCACGAACCGTGAGATCATAACCTGAGCTGAAGTCAGATGCTTAACCAACTGAGCCACTCAGGTGCCCCCAGAGTATATTTAAGGGCTATTGCTAACTTTTTAAAAGAGTTACTATCTTTTGAAATGCTTATGTATGTATAACCATTTAATCCTATATATTTGTTCTCAAACTGCTTGTGTGAACACAGTTGTACACAGTTTAATAAAATGCATACTTACTTCTTGAGAAGTAGACTCAAATATATTAAATAATATAATATTAAGTAATTATTATAAATCCTGTAAGGCATTTGTATAATAGAGCAGAAAAAAGAACTTTTATGCCTGACAATCGGAAGTATTCTGCTTTTCCAAGATATGTAGCCTGTTGGGTAAAATATTTAAAGTAACATTGTCCCATCCCATTAAATCATTAAAATAAAAGATTAAGACATATTTGTAAACTAATGATACATAGCAATTCATGTTCTTTTTGTTGCTTTTATTCTTCCTTCCTTTCTTTTGAGTCAAAAACATTTACTTTTTTAAAAATGTGACTACAGTTAGTCTACCTCAGGGTATAATCTAAAGACAAGAAAGGCTTCAATTTTCCCTTCTCTCCTCCTCCTCTTCCTTTCCCTTCTTCTCTTTCTCCTTCTCCTTCTTCTTCTTCCACTTCTTTTTATTTCAGCAATAATGAGGGTTATGCAGACACTTATAAGAGTTAATGACGGTGGTTTCATTTTTAAAGTGAACAATTCTTGCCATGTTATTGAAGGTAATTTAAAGTTGATCGTATTGTCCATTTTATTCTCTCATTATGTTTAAAGAAAACTCTTTGTGGGAGTGGCCCTTTATGATGCTCTATGTGTTCACCAGGATGAGAGATTATGGTCATCTCCCACTGTTACAAAAACAAGGCTACAACAAATGTGAATTGCATACCCAGCTGAACCTTGAACAACCTGAGTTTGAACTGTGCTTATATGTGGAATTTTTGATAAATACAGTATTGTACTCTAAATGTATTTTCTCTCCATTATGATTTTCTTATAACACTTTCTTTTCTCTAGCTTAAGAATAGAGTATATAATACAAATACAAAATATGTATATTCGACTGTTTATGTTATGGGTAAGACTTCTGGTCAACAGTAATCTATTAGCAGTTAAGTTTTCTGGGAGTCAAAAGTTATCCACAGACTTTCAGCTACATGAGGGGGTCAGTGTCCCTAACCCTCGCACTGTTCAAGGTCAAGTATAATTTTCTTATTCTTACAATTTGCATTTATACTTACATGAACAGAGATACATAAATGCAGGTGCAGCTCATACTGCTTTACAGGCTTATGAAATCTTATATCACTATGATTTTTTAAGATTTAGATTCAAGTTAGTTAACATATAGTGTAGTATTGGTTTCATGAGTAGAATTTAGTGATTCATGACTTACAAATAACACCCAGTGCTCATCCCAACAAGTGCCCTCCTTAATGCCCATCACCCATTTAGCCCATCCCTTCACCTACCTCCCTCCATCAACCCCCAGTTTGCTCTCTATATTTAAGAGTCTCTTACGGTTTGCCTCCTTCTCTGTTTTTATCCTATTTTATTTTTTCCTTCCCTTCCCCTATGTTCATCTGTAGTGTTTCTTAAATTCCACATGAGTGAAATCATGATACTTGTCTTTCTCTAACTGCTTATTTTGCTTAGCATAATACACTCTAGTTCCATAAATGTTGTTGCAAATGGCAAGATTTCATTATTTTTTGATCACTGAGTAATATTAATATATATACATACATATATTTCACCTCTTTATCCATTCATCAGTTGATGACCAATTGGGCTCTTTCCATAACTTGGCTATTATTGATGGCACTGCTATAAACATTGGGGTGCATGTGCCACTTCAAAATTGCACTCCTGTATCTTTTGGATAAATATATAGTAGTGAAATTGCTGGGTCGTAGGGTAGTTCTATTTTTAATTTCTTGAGGAAACTCCATACTGTTTTCCAGATTCCAGAATGGCTGCACCAGTTTGCATTCCCACCAACAGTGAAAAAGGATTCCTCTTTCTCCACATCCTTGCCAACCTCTGTTGTTTCCTGAGTTGTTAATTCTAGCCTTTCTGACAGGTGTGAGGTGGCATCTCATGGTGTTTTGATTTATATTTCCCTGATGTTGGGTGATGTTAAGCATCTTTACATGTGTCTATTGGCCATCTTGATGTCTTTCTTGGAAAAGTGTCTATTCATGTCTTCTGCCCATTTCTTCACTGGATTATTTGTTTTTTGGGTGTTGAATTTGATAAATTCTTTATAGATATTGGATACTAACCCTTTATCCAATATGTCATTTATTAATATCATCTCCCATTCTGTCAGTTACCTTCTACTTTTATTGATTGTTTCTTTTGCTGGGCAAAAGTTTTTTATTTTGATGAGGTCCCAGTAGTTCAGTTTTACTTTTGTTTACCTTGCCTCCAGAGACATGTCTAGTAAGAAGCTGCTGAGGCTGAGATTAGAGGTTGCCACTTGTGTTCTCCTCTAGGATTTTGATGGTTTCCTGTCTTACATTTAGGTCTTTCATCGATTTTGAGTTTAATTTTGTGTATGGTGTAAGAGGGTGATACATGTTCATTCTGCATGTTGGTGCCCAGTTTTCCCAACACCATTTGCTGAAGAGATTATCTTTTTTCCATTGGAAATTCTTTCCTGTTTGTCAAAGATTAGTTGGACATACATTTGTGGGTCCATTTCTGGGTTCTCTAGTCTGTTCCATTGATCCATGTGTCTGTTCTTGTGCCAATACCATATTGTCTTGATGATTACAGATGTGTAATACAGCTTGAAGTCTGGGATTGTGATGCCTCCAGCTTTGATTTTCTTTTTCAAGACTGCTTTGGCTATTCAGCATCTTTTCTGGTTCCGTACACATTTTAGAATTGTTTGTTTTAGCTCTGTGAAGAATGCTGGTGTCATTTTGATAGGGATTGCATTAAATGTGTAGATTGCTTTGGGTAGCATAGACATTTTAACAATATTTTTTCTTCTAATCCATGAGCATGGAATGTTCTTCCATTTCTTTGTGTCCTCTTCAATTTCTTTCATAAGCATTCTATAGTTTTCAGGGTACAAAATGACTAAGCTTTTAAATATATATATATACATGTGTATATACATACACATACACATATATATGTGTAAATATGTGTGTGTATATATGTGTGTATATATATATATATATTTATTTAAATTAGTTAATTTATTTTGAGACACACAGAGAGAGAGAGAGAGAGAGCAAGGGAAGAGAGCAGAAAGAGAGAGGGAGAGAGAGAATCCCAAGCAGGCTCTGTCTCATGAGCACAGAACCTGACGCAAGGCTCGAACTAATGAGCCATGAGATCATAGCCTGAGCCAAAATCAAGAGTAGGACACTTAACTGAATGGGCTACCCAGGCATCCCATAAAATCACAGTGATTTTGTTTTATTAAAAAAATTTTTTAACGTGTATTTATTTTTGAGAGAGACAGAGACAGAGACAGAGAGACAGAGCATGAGTTGGGAGGGGCAGAGTGAGGGAGACAGAATCTGAAGCAGGCTCTAGGCTCTAAGCTGTCAGCGCAGAGCCCAATGCAGGGCTCAAACTCATGAACTTCAAGATCATGACCTGACCTGAAGTCAGACCCTTCATCAACTGAGCCATCCAGGCGCCCCACTATGATTTTAAATATAAACTCACTTTACAATGGAAATAGATCTGTCTGAAAGATTGTGACTTGTTTTGGAAAACTTCTGTATTAAGGAAAGTTAAATCTGATATATAACCTTTTAAACCAATTTTTAAATTTCTAACATGAAACAAAGTTCTGCATCCTGCATTACACTTCCTATTTTCTTCATATTCTTGATCTTTTCCAAAAAAAAAGTTAAATACCATTTTATATGTCGTTCATTTTACAATACTTTAAACTTTTCCTTGTACAGTTCCAGCTCCCAGAAAACTAAGTCCACCATATTTTATTTTATATTCCTCTAATAATCATAAAATATTAACACAAAAATGATGTTTTCATTTAGATAATTAATTAATTAATTAATTCAAAAAATTGTATGCAATTCACCCAGCCAAGTGCTTTTAAATTTGCAAAATAGTTGGAACATGTGAATCAAATAGAGTAACAAGTATGTAATTTGAAACTCAAAAAATGGGTTTTGAATTTAATATGTAATAGAATATGAACTTGAAAAAGTTATTTTGCCACTTTGAGTCTCAGTTATACATTTCTAAAAATGAGGATAGCAATATTGATTTGCTATGAATATGACTGCTTCATCAATCTTATTTGTTCTGAAAGTCAAATGAGATACTGCAAGTGAAGTTATCTTGCATTTGATAAAGTTTTACAAATATTAATATTATGGTTTTCAAAAAGTTCATAATGCATTAGATGAGTATATACATTATCACAATAAAAGTTCGTTGATAGGGCATGGATTTTGTGATATTGTGATTTAAAATAAGAAATATGTATTTGTTCTTCATCTCCTTTTGTAGCACAGAGCTTCTTCTTTTTTTCTTTATGTTTATTTACTTATTTTGAGAGAGAGAGAGACAGAGCATGCCCAGGGGAGGGGCAGAGAAATAGGAGAGAGAGATTCCCAAGCCGGCTCTGCATACTGTCAGCACAGAGCCCAACACAGGGCTCCATTCCATAAACCCTGAGATCATGACCTGAGCCAAAATCAAAAGTAGGATGCTCAACTGACTGAGCCACCCAGGTGCCCCCCAGCTAAGAGCTTCTAAAACTTTTGGAATTTCCTAAACTTTGAGAAAGATAAAGCTGTCTCTTGTTATGTTAATGATCTAACTTTTGGACCACACCTAAGATTGGGGGCTGGCTGCCAGGAGAACCAACGATGTGATGACACAGGCAGAACTTGAAGTCCTAACTCCTGATTGCAGGAGAAGGGAGAGAGGTTAGAGGTTAAATCAATCTCTGATGGCCAATGATTTCATCAGTTATGTCTATGTAACGAAGCCTCTAAAAAATCCAAAAGGATAGGGTTTGGAGAGCTTCCAGGCTGCTGAAGATATGCACACTCAGAAGAGTAGCACACTCAGAGAAGGTGTGGGAGCACTGGACCCCTTCCCCATACCTTCTCCATCTATCATTTCATTCTAGCTCTTCCTCTGTTATATCTTTTTATAATAAACTGGTGACCTAGTAAGCAAAATGTTTCTCTGATTTCTGTGAGCCATTCTAGCAAATTAACCAAACCCAAAGAAGAGTTTGAGGGAACCTCCATTCTGTAGCTAGTCATTCAGAAGTACAACCTGGACTTGTGCTTGGCATCTAAAGCAGAGGGCAGGCAGTCTTGAAGAAGTGAGCACTGAGCCCTTAACCTATGGGATGCAACACTATGGCTATGTCTGGGGAGATAGTGTAGGAACTGAATTGTACTATAGGTTATCCATCTGGTATCTGAAAATTGCTTCGTGGTGTAGGGGAAACTTCCCCCCAAATGTTGGAATTGGGTGTTCAGACCCCTTCGATTTGTTATATTAAAAATTTTTATTATCTTAAAAAAACTTAGATATTAATGAATGTCTAAGAAATACATATTCTATGCCTTGGGGGAACAAAAGTGAATAAAGTATACCCTGCCCTCTAGGAGTTTACTGCCTTGTAGGACAAAGGAGAACTATATAAATTAATTTTTTAAAGTATACATGCATACATACACATGCATGCATATGCACATATATACGTATATACGTATACGTATATATATACATATGTGTGTGTGTTTAGATATATTATTGATAGATACCGAGATAGATAGATAGATAAACTATAAAAAATCCAGGTATTCTATGGAATCAGACTAAAAGCAACAAAACTCAGCTGCCTTGAGAAATCTGACGTGAGAAAGAGCAGCTAAACTACCGCAAACAAAGAGGACAACCCCACAGAGATGCCTAAATGATAGGCAGGTAAGGAAACAGAATGAATGGAATCAGTGGCAGGGAAGCATGGGAGCCCTTGACATTTGATATCAAGTGATAGGTGGGGAATAAATACAGATGATAAGAACTTCTCCTACAATGAGTTTTGTAAACCAAATTAAAACATTTGCACTTTATTTCTGGGGACGATGGTGCTTCTTTGCACTGATTTAAACAAGAGAAGAAAGAGATCAGATTTGTTTTTGAAGGGTTATTTTTGATTAAGGAACAGAGATTAGATTAAATAATCCATGACTGGAAACAGGGGAAATATTTGCTAATTTGTAGAGGTAATCGGGGTAAAATTTCATGGTAAGCATGGAAAGAGTTGGCAAGATTTGAGAGAAATTAAGGGAGCAGAAGAGATAGGAATAGCTTGTTGGATGTTTAATTTCTGGCTTGAGTAAATACATAAATGGTGCCATAAAATTAATCCATGGTTACAAACTGCGACGATGCAACAAAGGAAAGATAGACTGTGCTAAAACAATGTAAGTAAAGGAATCTAACTTGGTCAGAAGTCAGGGTAGGAGAGCTGCCTTGAAGAAGTGATGCGTCAGCAAAATTGGAATGCAAATGAGTTAAGTAGGTCAAATGGGAGGAGGACACTTAGAAGTAGAACATTAATTGCCAAATCTTGCAGTGACTGTAAAGAACTAGGGCATGTTATAGGAAATGACAGCAGACTAGTTACAACAAGAGTCCGGAGAGCACAGGGAACTTGTGTGAAGTGAGGCAGTTGCAGAAAGCAAAAGAAACCATATAGCACTTTGCAGGTCAGGTTAAGAACCATGGGCTTTCTTCTTAGAAAAAAAGAGTTTGAAGTGATGGTGTGTGTGTGTGTGTGTGTGTGTGTGTGTGTGTGTGTGTAGGGCATGTTTGGGTTGTATTTTACCAATATTAATCTGGGTTCTGTGTATAAAATAGATTACAGGTGCCCACAGGATTTATAGGGAAAACAGGAAGGAAGTTCTTAATATTCCAAGTAAGATAATGACAGTTTGGGCTAATAATTCTGATAATGATGGTGATGGAGAACTTTGGGAGTACATATGAAATAAAGTACAGAATTTCAGAATTCAACATTTTTGGGAACTTGTCATCGGTTATAAGCATTATTACTAATTAGAAGAAAACTATGTTGCACATATTTTTACAGCTCATCATTTTTCTTTTGACTGAAGAAAACCAATATTTATGAAATAGAAGGAATAGAAAGAAACTGAAAGGGAACAATCAGACATGGGAGAAAAAAGACAGCAAAAGGAAGAGAGCATTAAATATAGAATCATTGTCAAAGGTTCGAAGAAGGTAGGTACTGAGGGTTAGTCCATGACTTAGTAACAAATAAAAGGATCTTCAATGTCCTGGGGGTTGGAAAGAAACTGAAGATACATTGAGAAAGGTCTTTGAAAGGTGTGACCTGGCAGATCCATGGGAAGACTTGGAAAAAGAAAGGCTGAGGTTGGTGAGAGTTCTCTTTGATATCTTCTCTTTATTTTGTCTGTGAAATGGAAGGTGTGTGGCCATGTTCAAGAGATTACTAAAGTTTGAAAAAGCAGCAGTAGATAATGAAATCGAAACTTGACTAGGGAACTAAAGAATTAGTGAGTTCCCAAGGCCCTAAACATCTCTTGGAAAAAGCCCCACTTCTGGTGATATGGGAGTTGCAGACTCTCTAGAAAGTCTCAGCTTCCACCAGGCACTAAGATAGGTTCAGATCTAAAAAAATTTTCAAAAGAAAAGAAGAGTCTTTGGATTGCAGTGGAGGAAAAAAGGGTCTCTTTATGGAGTTTTTATACAAATTTAACACTGAAACATAAAAGAAGTGTATCCAGATGGGTTTCCAGTTGGATTGGGATTGGAGGAGACAGATATTTCAGGCAATGGCATAAAAGACTTGGCATACATTTAAACTGATAATTATTAACTGGATACCATGTGTAAGAAGGATGCTGTATTTAAAAATAAAATATATTTGCCTCTTTGTGTGACATATGCTTTATTTAGAAAAAAAAGGTGCAAGAATACGAAAACAATATTATGTTGGTATATAAGTGCAAACAATTAACACAGAGAATAACTAAAAACTGATACTTAAGACTTTTAATGTTTTAATAGTCTCATTGAACTAAACAAATACACTTAGATGAAAAGCTTTTTTTACTTCTCTTTTTTTCCTTTTTTTTCTGTTTGTTAACAGCAAATAATTTCAATCACATTTGCCGTGTTTCTTAGTATGCAAAAGTCTACTTATTTTACATTAGAGTACACTTCTTAACTAAGTAGGATTCAATGAATTGAACACATGTCATTACTACAAAAACAGGCCAAAGATAAGTAAACTCCTTCTCAGAGTGAAAAATGGTACAATGTCTGATGCAAAATTTTAATAGATACATATAGGAACTGTTAGCTTACATTAAGGAAAGTTTGTAAACACTTCATTTAGGAAACCATTATGGGGTATGAAGTTAATTTCCTTGGTGATATTTACGTATCCCATATATGCTTGTTATAGTTTGCTTCTTCTATCTCTGATAAAAAAATCTGTTATGAATTGACTTTTCCCGTTTGTTATTGTATTAACGATGACAAACTGTGGGCCAGGAACTGTGTAAGAGGCTGATAGGCAGAAAAGCATGCATCTTCTTCTGAGGGTAACATGAATAAGGAGATTTCTAACCCTGAATGGTAGGTTTATTTATTTCCTTTGATTTCCTCTATTTGTTACTAAGTCATGGACTCTCAGATCAAGAGTATAGATTTTTAGTTTTAATTTTCTCTCTAAATCATTGGAGTTATAATTATGATATCCAGAAGTTGAATGTCTCAGAAGGAAGATACTCTTTTACTACATTTCAAAAATTCATAATTCTACTTGTGGATACTGCATAGACCATTAACTCAAAAATTGCTTCGTCGATGCACTGATGAGCCACACTGATATCTTAAGCAAAAAATGAATTCTAGCCTCTGAATAAACAATTGTACATGCAGAAGATATATTATTTAGGTCAAAGTAAGTTGTTGAGTCTGAACACTTAACTAGAAGTGTTTAGACACCTCTTATCATAGTTGTAATTGGTCTCACCTAAGCCAGTGGCCTGAGGGTAATAATAGATCAAGGGACAAACAACATCAAAAAAAATAAAAATAAAAATAAACCAGGAATTTGCGGGCTACCACCAGTGATTCTACTCAGGAGCTAGATTGCTGTAACTGGCATATGTTTACTTTTTTTTGTTTTTTTTCACTTGCTCAATTGGATAAATCCTGGGAGGTCTCACAATTCCATCTTTGTTCCCATTTTTACATGGCTTCCTGGCTCGTATATTGCCAATATATTTGCTTCTGATTGATGTCTCCAGGTGTATTAGAAGCTGACAGCATCTGACCAGCGCTGCACCCAGGTGAATGATTCCACCAAAAAAAATACTGCAAAGTGCATCTGTCTTGTTGTCGCTTCTCAAATATTTCCCCTTTATTAAGCTCTTATTGTTGTACTAAAGTCACAAGGTGGAACTGCCTCTTGTCTACAGAAAGCACAGTGATGCAGCTTTGATTTGCCTTGTTCTTTATAATAACCTCCGTTTCCCTCGATTCCTGGCATTTGACTGAGTGGAGTTAGGTCAAGGGATAATCTGAGAGGCTCTCAAATCAAAATGCACACAGTGGTCCTTTCTCTCTCCACATCAGAGACTGAGGTGTTCTATGTCAATGAGCTGGCTGCAGGACCAAAAATGCCCCCTCAATTTTCCTTTCTTTCTAACCCTGGTGTGCTTTATGCAAATCAACAAGAGGTGGTAAACTGGTAGTCTGCTGGCCAAATCCTTTTATTGTTGGTTCACCTGACGCAGAGAAATAATCCTATGTCCGACCTTGAGAGTCTGTTTTTCAGATGACTCTATTTTCAAGAAACAATCTAGGTATTATCTGATGAGAATGAGTGGTGTGGGCTTTCCTGATTTCTCTGATAAACACAATTGCCGATTGAGTTATTTGTGTTTCTATACATCTCCTTAGTAATTTTCAAAGGGAAAAATGTTAAAACTTTGGCATTTTATAAAACACAAAAGAATTAGCACGGAAGCATTAAACACTGCAGAGAACAATATAATTCAGGCTCATGATAGTAAATTTTGGCAGAGTTTATGTCACATAAGATTAAATGCATTAGGTTTAATTTTAATTACCACTTCCCCCCTACCTTTGGTATTGTTGAAGCCTCTATTCAAGAATTACTATTTCTACCCTGTATTGGTTTGAGAATTCTTCCCTTAAAAAAAATTCCTAGTCCTCTTGCTTTTAATAAGGTTGATAGTTCTTGGTGTCAGAATGAAACATAAATTGATAATAGCAAAGATTAAAAGTATATAATACTTCTTTCTTACAGGGTTCATTAGCTGTATTTCTGTTTATCTTTTTTTTCAAAGTCTATTCAAAATTATGATTGCAAAAATCTATTCAATATGGGAACTGCAAAGAAACCAGCATTTAGGAGAAATGCATAATGCCATTCTAATATATAAACAAACTCACTTTTATACAGCTGTTATGGAAGTTTTTCTAAAACTCGATGTGTTTAAAAGGTTAGAGAACACTTTAAGTAAATGATCCCTATCTCTGCCATTACGCAAAAAATCCTTCTCAGGGGGCCTTTTCCTATCTCCCACTAAAAAAAAAAAAAAATCCACTGAAAGTGAATAGCTTGTCCCTAAGGCATTGGAATTTAGCATAGTCTGATGAGTGAGGACATTTTATGCGCACGCAGTCAGAGATTAATAAAAATAACATGTGATTAAATTGTGCTGGAATTCCAACCTTTTGAATTTTCTTTCTAGCACTGCTTCTGTGTTATAAGGAAGATATGGAAGGGATTTGTTGTTTAGTTCTATAGGGATTCAGTCACAATCTCCTACACATAGTCACTAATGGGGGAAAAGCCACAATGGGCTTGTATGGCTGTAAGTTTTCATTTGAAGTCCTGATTTAGAATCAGAACATTCTTCTGGTCCATGTACTCTAGGCCAGGCTATCCACATAGTTGAATAGGAAAAAAACAAAAACAAAAACAAAACATAAAACATCTTTCTTTTCCCCACTAACCACCAACTGGAATTTAACACTTCCTTCAATTATGAATACACAACAATAACAACAACAGCAACAAACACTGTAGAATCAGCTAAACTGTTGATATATACCAGTGATATATACCAATGAAGTTAAATCTCTTTTTCTGGTTGCCTAGTTGCTGTGGTTATCTTGAAATATCACTTGTCACCACTTTGAGGTTTGCTTAATTATGTTTTATTATATTTTATATATATTTTGTTTTATATTTTATTTTATTATTTACAGTGTTAAAAAGGCAAATGTATTAGTATACAACAATTTTTTAAAACATTTTGGTAACTGTATTTTAAAATAATTGGCTTTAATTTTAATTTGTAAGTATTTTATTTTAATGGATTTAAATGGGAATATTCTAAGAGGTTCATAGGCTTCACCAAACTGTCAAAATGTTTATGAGACAAAGAAGTTTCAATACCCTATCCATACATTCTAATCTTGGTCCTCATGGCCTTGCTGTTACCAAGGATCAAAGACTAGGAAAGATCACTCTAAGAAAAGATTAACAAGTGAAAAGAAGTATGTTATCTAATTACTTCTTGGGTCTTAGCAACCTATACCTAAGAGTCTCTGAAAATTTACACACCTTCAAAATAAGAGGCATTCCAGCTGTACCTTAGAATGTGAGACACATGAGAGAATAAATCCCCAGAGGGATAAGGATTAAGAAAAATCTCTAGGTACAAATGGAAAGAGGGTTTCAGAAAGAGGTTGTCAACAGAGAAGTTGAACAAAGATTACAGTATTATCCCACATCACACTAAGAGACATTGGTTCCTAACACCATGATTTTGGCTTTATCAAAGCAAACATTGAAATGGTAGAAGTTAAACAAGTGAGGAAGACTTTATTCTGACCATTGTAATAGAGCGGACAGATAGAAAACTCCACAGAAAGGAAGGTTAGGAAAGTGTTTAAGAGCTGAAGTCCTTAAGAGCTGAGGGGGAATCCTAGGCCGCCCATATTTGTTAACTGGCCTTATCAAAAGGAAAACTAAGCTTTCTTACCTTTGTGCCAAGAAGTAGGTTTACAATCTGGAACAAGGCTACCTACAGAAGTTAGGCTCCTCCTCGCCTACAGAAACAGAGATTGGGGTGCCATCTTCCTTGATGAATATATTTGAAAAGTATGGTCCTCGAGAAAAATATTCCTGGGTTGTAAAATTTGCAAGAGGCTTTAAAAAAGATTTACATCTCAAAGAAGAAGATAAAGAATTTACAATTACAAGTTTTTTAAGGTTCTAAGAAAATGTTCTAAGAACACGTTCTTAGAACAAATGTTCTAAGAAAAGGGAGCTAGGGCCTAGAGTCAAGAATAAGCCTGTCTAAAGACTAGTCAAACTGAGGAAAACCTGAAGGCCATCTTTTCATCTTGATTAGCTTGTAACAGCATTACTCCTTCAAGGTAAAATGTGGGAGACAGAATCAGGTTTATGTTCCTACAAAATAGACTATTTCTGAGTATAATGGTGTGTGTGTGTGTGTGTGTGTGTGAGAGAGAGAGAGAGACAGACAGAGACAGAGACAGAAAGAGAGACAAAGAGAGAGAGAGAGATTCGGGATAATGGACATTACTACCACATAAATACGATTCTGACTGTTAATAAACAATAGCAAATTAAAACAAGGAGTTATTGAAATGATAAGTTCTTGAGATCCAGAAAGATTTCAGAAAGTATTGTTGTATATTTACTAGATCAGATTAAACAGATAAATAAAGTATCTTGGCTTTGTCAAGAGGCAGAGGTTTTTCCAACAAGCTTTTTAAAATAAAAAAACGTACCATTTCTTTTTCAGTTTGTCTCTAAAAGAAATGCTATGCCATTCAATCTCAACATAGGTACTGAGTATACCACAAAGAGGCAAGTAAATCCAAAGTCATTCTTGATTAAACAATCACCTTTTCAGTACAAAAGCAAGAAGTGTTAGTTGTTCTTTTTTTCTCTCTGTATAATAGGAACTGCAACCTAATTCTCATTGTTAATCACAGAATCAAAGGTTAGCGTTTGACCAACCTGACACTCACTTTAAATTGTTCTATTTTTCTCCCAAAACATCAGCTCTTTTTACTTCCTTGATTATTCACATTCATGATCGAATCAGCTATTTTTGTGCTTGGGTATTTCTTGTTCTTCACATTCTATTCTATATTTTTCATGAAACAGTATTCCTTGAACACAGTATTTGAATCAAGCAATCAATTAACAACTGATACAGACTTACTATTTTTCTTTTTATTTTAGGCAGTATTAATTTATGATGCCTTTAAGAGTTATGGAATTCATAAAATTAGTTTTTAAATGAGCACACATTTTTAGCTGGACATTTAATTTATAAACCTCTTACACCTGTGTTTCCAACTATTATTGTTATTCTTATAATTATCTGAGTCCAGGGAAAAGTATTAAATATATGCCTGTAGACATGCAGATTTAAACTTGAGCTTCTTTGAACGCAGGCCTTTTTTTCTCTTTCATCCAGAAACTGAAACTAAAATCATGTGGTCCTTCCAAACTCCTACTTCGGCAGAACAACAGAAGTTAGGAGTCTACTTGGAACTCAAATTCTGCATCATGATAATTCGTTTTTTCTTCATTTTGAGAACTGCTCGTGCTATTATTTAAGACAGAAGCATGTAGAGGGAAGACAGGATGTTATGGTTTTGTTTTCTAATGTAAATTAAATTGCTGGTTTTTCGCCAAAAGGGGGCAGGCATTTCCATGATAACGGGAGAGATGTGCTTCCATCCAGGAATACAAATGGTTAAAAACAGAGACAGCTATTACCTATTCTAGGACTCTACTTGTGCAGAGAAAGCTCCTGGGTACTTCCAATAAGAAAGATATACCAGAGCTTGCTGACAGGAACAGAGAGAGCCTTTGTTAGTCCTGGACTTTTCTGTCACTCACCTCTAGATAATATCAAGCACTGTGACAGGGACAAGGTGTATGAGACTGCTGTTCAGGCAATGGGGACTTGAAAGCACCTAATTGAAATTCTCCTGGAGATAAAGAGATTTTTAAAAAGTAACAATTTGTCAGTAAAATGATCTGCTAATTGTTGTAGGAAATTGTTCAGTTTTTAAAATAATAGATCTTAGTGTTATATAGAAGTCTCAGTTTCTTCCTGGTGCTTAACCTTCTCAACAATATCTATCGTAGATTTTTTAGGATATATGTGTGAGAATGAAAATGTATTCTTTTTAGTTTCTAGAACTTTATTTATAAGAAATCTTCATCTGTGTGTTGCAGTTATTGCAACATTTAAAAACCACCCAATAAAATACTAAAGGTGTTGTTTTATTGCTGTCTGCCTAATTATTGATGTATGTGTATGTATATATAAGCACAATTGATCACTTACACTTGCTAATGTAATTTATGACAATGTTGCAATTCTATGCTATCAGTCAAGACACACAGTCAACATACACTAAGTTCAAGGCACTCTGAATACACGTAGCTTTTCTTTTTGCCTGGAGGCACAGAAGGCCTGTATCTTCTTCTTAATCATTTTCAGTCTCCTTCCAAATCTCTGAAAATTAAAGCTTTCCTCCTTGCATACATGCCTTTATTTCCCTCCCTCAGATAGTTGATATAATTAATTTTAAGCTTATGTTACTAAATAGAAAAATGTAGACAGATAAAAATCACAATTTCTTTGTTATTTGGTGAAGGTAGATGGAGATAAGGGTTTTCTTGTGTTTAAAGATACCATCATCATAGGAAGAACAACTATGGCTTTGTGTGAAAACCTATGTAAAGGCATCTTGTGTGAGTTTAGTATCTGTGATGGTGGATAACTCATTTTGTTATATTCCCATATAAGATAAGATGGCATAAATCATAAAACTACAGTAAATGAACAAAAATTTAATTTTTTTGGTTCTCTCCAAATATTTTATCTTTTGAACATAGTTACTGAAAAGAGACAAACCCAAATGCTTTAAAAAGTGAGAATTTTTCATAAATACTCCCAGCACATGGTGATGAAAAAATAAACATACATCAATAGTTTAATTTTATTTTTTCCTCTGAATAGAATGTAATGTTAGTTGTCATGTATGAATCAACATATCAATGTATTAATTTTATGTGACAGTAAAGAATATAGCTAAATTTAATACTAGATATTTTAAACTCCATTTTTTTGCAGCCCCAGAAAATGACATCTACTTTTTGTAGCTCTAGTGTATATATGAGAATCTGTCAATCATGTTGCAAGATGTTTCATATCTAAGTGTATCTGTCAGGAAGTCCTATTCAAGGTCCAATGGAGTTATTCTGGGCAAACAACTGAAGTGAATTGTTTTGGAATTATCAAAAGTAATTACTAGGCTTTAAAAATGTATATGCAACTTGGAAAATAGAAAGTAAATTTTGGAAATATATTGTCAGTTCTCAAGCCATTTAAAGGTAGAAAAATTTTTGTGAAGGTATTTTAATATTTTTCTTTAAGTGGTACAAATATGGGGATGTTCTGTCTTGCATTCTTAAGGAGAAACTTATTTTAGTGAGAGTGTCTAAAGAAGCTATTTGCTAAATGGCTTATTTCCAATACTTAATGAAGAGATACATCCTGACCTCCTTTCAGAAAATTAAAGATCTTTTGAGAAATCACCCAGTCCTTTCCTATATTATAGAGTGATTTTGATTGCTTTAGAAATTCTAAAGATGATAGTTAAATCAGAACTATGTTATGTTTTTATTGTCATTTTAAATAAACCCCACACTTTATGTTATTTTGGGGGCAATAGATACAAAAGTTTACAGCTAATAAACACTTTTGTAAACAACACAACCCCCCTACTGAACATTCAAGTAAAGTGTTTAAAAACAAAAGAAAACTTTAACCCATGGCTTCTAACACTGCTTTCTTTTAAGTGTGTAAAATTTATTTTAAAAGTTACATTCACAAGAGATTTAGTTTTCTTTATTATTTTTTTTATTTTTTTTTTGAAGATATCTATACAGACGGCATGTTTCAAGGTTAGAAAAGCTGTAAAATGTCAAAACCCTATATTTTTCATTTTCTTTTTATCAGTCTACAAGAGATACAATTATGGGAATGCTCTTCCCTCTGTGAGTTTGATACTATTTTAATTCATTTTATATATGAAGGAATTGAAACTCAAAGATCTTAGATAACATGCCCCAATAATGATTTTCTTGATGTTATTTCTACTTGCTTTCATGAATTAATCAGAATCCTATTTATTTTCAAATGTCTTTCCATCACCTTATTTTCTCAATACCTCTGTTTAGTAGAGGTAAAGAGATTATGGTGGAAGATTTTGTCACTTACCAATGCTGTAATTTTAGTCAAGTCACTTACCTCTTGTGAACTACTTTTCTCACTTCTAAAATGTGTGTTTAATAGTAACACTCCTATCAATATTTTATCATTTGAAAATCAATGTATCTCAAAGTGCTTTCTAATCTGCAGTATAAAGTATTTATTATAATTTAACCACTTAATTAATCACATATACAACTTTTATTCAGCATGTACTACATGTTCAACCTTACATTAGGGCCTTATATTAACCTCATCCAGCATTCAAAGTCTTTCAGAGCCCTTAAAACAGTATCAGCCAACCAGAGTGTATATTATGATGCCCCTAGCTTAAAAGTCATGTACTATATTAGTCTGCTATTGCTTCATAACAAATGCAGACTTAGCAGTTTAAAACAACACCCTTTTATTAATTCATAGCTTCTGTAGGTCAGAAGTTGGGGCATGGCTTCCCTGGGTCCTCTGCTAACAAGGCTGAAACGAAGATGTGGCAGGCTGTGTTCTCATCTGAAAGCTTGACCAGGGAAGAATCCATTTCCCAGCTCATTCAGGTTGTTGGCAGAATTTGGTTTTTGTGGTTGTATTTCTGAGTTCCCTCTGTGCTTGCTGGCTGTCAGCTGAGGATCCCTTTCTGGAACCAGAGGCCACCTCAATGCCTGAAGATGAAGCCCACTCACAACATGGCAGCTTACTTCTTCAAAGCCATGAAGAGAATGCTTGAGATGTGGAGAAGTCTAAACTACATTTAAAGTCTAGACTACATCTTTCATTAGGACAGACCTACCTAGACCAAGTCCTTTTATCTCATCATGAAATCTCACATAAATATCACATAATTATGTCAGTGATAGTTCATCATATTCGTAGGTCCCACCCACACTCAAGGAGAAGGAATTATACAAGACATGACAGCTGGGAGCAGGAATCTAGGGGTCAACTTTGAATTATGCCTACCTATCACATGTGAGGATAATTTAATTTGAACAGCACAGGATGCTAACAAATGTGCCTTACTCTCAGAAGGTTATAAAGACAGGCTAGATTTGGAAGGTGGAATGAAGAAGCAAGTGATAGGCCCCTGGTAGAAGTGGACTGTAAGCTTGCTATCACTGAAATGTTCTAGTTTGATTCTGTGAATTTAGCCAGTCTTGACAAGCAGAATATGAGAGGCATTCTGAATTATCAAATTATGTTTTATGTCTCCTGTATTGGTCTTAGTCTCTGATATCCCAAGACAAGACAAATTGCAATCCAGAGATCTGATTAATGAATGTATCAAAGTGGTTATTAAGACATTGGAAATGAAATAGAAACTCCATATTTTGAGATATTGAGCTAGAGACACATACATAGACAATGGTACAAAACTGTCTGCATTCACGACCAGTCCTTGAAAGTTCATATTAACAAACGTCAAACACAATAAATCAGCTATTCTTGGTCACTTTATATTTGATTCTTCTGTCACAATAGCTTTCTTCCTTGCTTCTGCAGATCAAATTGGGAAGTGACTGTCTGCAGTCATAATGCAAAAAATAGTCCACACTTTGATAGGTTCTTATTACTTATTAAATGTTTAATAGGCTGAAAGACTCACTCTAAGCTTTGTTTCATTTCCCTTGGTGAATATAGTATTACTTGTTAGGGGAAGAATACTTTCAGTTCTTGGAGAGTTTTATAAATAGTAGTGGGTAAAACTTCAAGATACTTATTATTTTCTCCTATTTAGCTTACACTGAGTTGAATTTACAAGCATAATAACCTCAATGGGGAAAATTACTAAAGTTAAATAGAAAATAGAGGAGAGAAAAATCCTTATCTGCATACCTAAAACTAAAGAATTAAATCTTTTTTTTTTTTTTGAATCTACACAATCTTCAATGTATTAAGAATAGAAAAAGGTCACTGGGCTCAACAAGCAACCCCCTGCTGTTTTCCTCATCGCTGGTTTCCTGTTCACTCTCTATACACTTGTTTCTTCTCTTTGTCTAATACATATTGACTTTCTTATTTCACAGACTCTGTGATATTTTGCAGCAAGGGTGATAACCCAGAAGATTTTCTTTCACTGCAAAACAAAGGGTCATTCCTCTGAAGATGTTTCATATATCCTGGTTTTTAAATGTTGTTTAGAAGCAGAAAAGATTCTGTAGCTTAATATAATTTTATATGAAATTTTCTTCCTTTAAAAACCCTAACACAAAGTACCTACAGTTTGGCCATATGCAGTGGATACATATACAGATATAGTTTATAGTTCCATATAGAATTAATGCTCACCCCATCTGAAACATGCATGTGCTTGAGTAAATGCATACTCCCACACACACACACACACACACACACACACACACTCATACACACATACACAAAACACTAAACTTGGTTGGAGTGAAAGCCTACTTTAACAGGGTTCTGTTTTCTCACATTGAACCCTATAAACTCAGTAAAAATGGATTGGCCACTTATGAAACCGATGTTGCCTCTCTCCATGCCCAAGAAATATTGTGTGGGTTAATGTTCTTGTTTTACTTTTCTGAAAAACAAATGTTTTCTTTTACTTACAGCACAGAGCCCAACACAGGGCTTGAACTCACCACTTTGAGATCAAGACCTGAGCTGAGATCAAGATTCAGGTGCTTAACTGACTAAGCCACCCAGGAGCCCCTTCTCATTCATTGTGTGCAACATCACTGATTTCTACTATTCCCTATGTTCCTTATTTTATAAAATATACATCAAAACCAATTTACTATCTTCCCCTTTATATTGAGGGCACTGAAAAAAATGTGTAGGAACAGGGAGTATATTCTTTAATATATATTATATATTTCTCATACAGGAACCTTCTACTTGAGGAGAATGTACGCCTCTTTTCTGAGCTACCCACTGCTGAACTAGAAGACTGAAAAATGGATAAGTTGGTTCTCTCCATTCTTCTTCACTCAAACTCCTGTCTCCTTCAGCTTCTCCTAAAGTTCAAGCATTTAAAAGCTTCTGGGAGCTGACTCACCTTAGAAATGAACATTCAGAACTACTTAGTCCATTCCATCTAATTTTATACTACTTAAAACTTTTGGCTGCCAATGCCAGAGGGCACACAATGGGTACTCTTTTTCTCTCTAGATCTCTTACAAATGTGTGTGAGTTTGTATTTAATCTTAGGATGCCCTTGAGTTGCCAGATTTAGCAAACAAAGCAACGAACAGAGCATCTACTTCCATTGCAATTTCAGATCAACGATGGGTATTTCGTGTATGGTGTAAGAAAGTGGTCCAGGTTCATTTTTCTGCATGTCGCTGTTTAGTTTTCCCAGCACCACTTGCTGAAGAGACTGTCTTTATTCCATTGGATAGTCTTTCCTCTTTGTCAAAGATTAGTTGCTGGCCAATCTTCTTGACCATTCTTCCTAATAATGTGCAAGCAAGTAAGTGGGAAGGAAAGGGTAGAGATGCCATACCAGCTGGATCTTTTTATCTGTATTTCGTTAGAGAACAAAGGTTTTTTTAGATATGTCCCTCTGCTAGCCAGATTTCACTTAGGTCCACCAAATGTAACTGCATTTCTTGGCCATCCATAGCTGCCAGGAAGCTGAGAATTGAGTACTGATTTTTATTCTCTCAGGCCTTATATTAGGAGCCAACAAGGGAGCCTGGAGCTGGGAAAGGGTGTTAAGTAAGCCAATTACACTCTCTGGAACACCAAACAAATTAGGTTTAAGGACAGGAAATTAAAAATGTTTAGCACAAAGAAACTCATAAAATCTACCCTTCATAGACTCTTCTTGTCGAAAAAAATTACTTGATGATAAACACATATACTAATGAAAGTTTAAATGTGTATGTATGTATATGTGTGTGTGTGTGTGCGCGCACACACAAAGCAGGAAGTCATTAAATTAAAGAAACAGTGCACTAAACCCAGGAGTAAAATTTTTTTCAAGTGCTGAATTTTAAAGAGGTAGCAAGAAACAAGAGAAATCTATAAAACATATCTCCAAAAAGGTGTTACATTGCATTTCAAGGAAAGTTAAAATTTTGTGAGGACATTTTCCCCCTATAAGCAGGATGAAGGTTAATCTATAATTCTAACAAAAAGAAAAATCTATTTTAAAAAAGCCTTATCTATCTATGCCAAAAAAATGCAGTATGATTTTAAAGCAATTGACAGAAATTTAACTGATATACTTTTATGTTGTTGTTTTTGTTAATGGGTTCAGTCATAGTACTTGATCCTGAAGAAGAAAGCAGTTACTTAAGCATGCTATTATGATTTTGTATATAGCTTTTTAATTTGTTTAATCAACATATAGAAAAAAGGCAGCAGACTGACTTGTAGTTTGGGAATGTAAATATTGTAAACATATATAGTGTAAAAAACAACACAATGAACAGTAATTGAGAGGAGACAGTAGGAGAGATGAGTCAGATATCAAATTTCAATAAATCCTGTCTATAATTAATAGAGTAAGAATTGGTTTTATGAATGTGTACCCAGGTAAAGGACTAAAACTAATGGACAGTAACAAAAATTGGGAGGCGATAGCAAAGAAAATTTTTAAAAGATAAACAAATTCTCTAATAATTTCTTTCCTTGTGTTGGGGAACCAATAAACCCTGTCTAAGGCAATGAAATAAGATGAAGTACAAACATTATATTTTGATATTTTCTTGAGAACCACAAAATGATCCCAAGGCATAGTAATTAAAGTTGGTGATCTCAAAGAGACTCTAAGTATTTTATCACTCACAATGAATGGCCTCCTTTCAATCTTACAATTTAAGCATCCTACTTCATTAAAGTTTTAATGATACCAATCGAAAGTATCATTATTTTAAAACCTTAAGAAAAAAGTTGTAAATTAAACTATCATTCAGTAAATTACTATAATTTGAAACCGTAATTTTATACTTTTTAAAAGAGGTCTGTCAGACTTACATAGAGATTTTTATCTCAAATCACCTTGGTGAATAAATGAATGGGAAATAGAAGTGAAATAAATTGGATAAGGTATTTTTTAAAGTTCTTTAAATGAGGAGTCAGAATTACTGTTCATCTGTTTTATTAATGTCCCTATTTTTGTCTCCCAAAATATTTGTCTCCTGGACCATTAAGATAGTTGATGATAGATAATTTTTTCAGGCTGCTCTGCATTGTCTCCAGAATTTTCTTCTATGATATGGATGCCAATTCTACAAGACTTGTTGCTGCTGCTTTATCATACTAGAATGTGTCTGTGGAAGGTTTTCAAAATATAAACAGAACTCATATTCCTTCCCCAGATGGTTCTTAAAAAGTTTGAGATGAAAATGTCGACATTTCAGTTGTATTATCATGCCGCAAGTAACAATGATGTGTGTGCATGCACGGGCAGTGATGAGTTTGTTGTGAACGCCGTCTGCCTGACAAAAATTATAGAATGCCATCAATCATAAGATGCATCTTGATTTCAAACGTGTTAAAGTATGAAAAAAAGTAAGTTATAATGAATGAAATGCAATACTTTATCTACCATAGGACATTCCTGCTACTGACTGACATGGCCATCAAATACTGCCTTCCCAGATATTTCATGTTGACTAGGATACATGAGTTTCTATGCCTCATTTCAATTCATGTCAACTACCTAAATTTTTCAATGAATATTTAAAAAATTTCTTTACTCTGACTCTGAGTATACATAGCATAACTATATATACTATCTATATAGTATATATATATTTATAATTTTCATTTCATATATATTATATATAATATATATTATATGGTATATATCATATATACTATTATATATAATATATATTATATGGTATATATCATATATACTATTATATATAATATATATTATATGGTATATATCATATATACTATTATATATAGCATAAATTATAATTTTCATTTTGCCTGTTATGTTATTTATTATGGGTAAGGAAGAATATATAAAATGTGACTGAAGAGTATAAGAAGTAGTGATTGGTATAATTGGCTTAGCAAAATTGGGCTGCATACATCCTAATTCCTTAGATAAAGGGGAAGCTTGGGTGCTGATTGGCCAGTGCAACCATGTACCATTGCACTTTGGGCCATGTGCTAGTCTAGGCACTTATAAGGCTTTTACGACTACTTAGGACAAAGCCCCTCTTTTTTAATTTATAGAAAGGCAAATAACTTTGCCTTGTGGTGGGTAAAGTTCTAGACCAGTACAATCCAATAGAAATATAATAATTTTAAACTTTTTTTTTTTTTAATTTTTTCAACGTTTTTTATTTATTTTTGGGACAGAGAGAGACAGAGCATGAACGGGGGAGGGGCAGAGAGAGAGGGAGACACAGAATCGGAAACAGGCTCCAGGCTCCGAGCCATCAGCCCAGAGCCTGACGCGGGGCTCGAACTCACGGACCGCGAGATCGTGACCTGGCTGAAGTCGGACGCTTAACCGACTGCGCCACCCAGGCGCCCCTAGAAATATAATAATTTTAACTACATATGTAATTTAACATTTTCTAGTATCGATACTTAAAGAAGAAACAAATGAATTGTAATAATATATTTTGATCTAAGTATTAACAAAATATATTATTTAACATGCAATCGATATAAAACATTAATGAAATACTTTACATATTTTTGGTACTAAGTCTTCAAAATCTAGTATGTGTTTTGTACTTACAACACATCTCAATTTGGACTAGTGCTTCTGGACAAATGTGACCAGAGGTTGACATGTCGACAGCACAGCTCTAGATTGTAAATGACAGTGCAGTTCTAGACTATAGATGTCAATGTTTTTGAAGTACTTGTATCCATTGCTTCAATTTAGATCTACCTGCCAAGGACAAACATATGTGTCCAAGGTGCTATGATTTCCCAAGCAACAGCGGTCATCCAAGTACTGATGTGTATATGAACAGGGAGGAAAGACGTCAAGGCTGAGGGATGGCATAGGACTCACATTGTGAGAGACAGATGAGAAGAAACTTCAAAAAGGCCTATTCACTATTAGAATGTCAGTAGAGGCAGGAGCTCGGGAGAGTAAGTCTTTTGTGAGTGAGATCCGTCTCGCATTTTAGTTTCTATTTTCAGGCCTGCATTTTCAGAAAGAGATCTCCCATTTTGCTTTTTCTTGTGACATCTTTCCCCTGCTTCTCTGTCTCTCTGTCTCTCTCTCCATGTGTCTGTCCTCTCCCATCTCTCTCTCTCTCTCTCTCTCTCTCTCTCATTTCCTATCTCTATTTCTGTTTTCCCCTTTCATATCCAAAATTTTTATATCAAACTTGATTCGTCACCTATACTATTTTACTCTTTGCCTTTCTTTTCCTTCTCTTTGCTCTCCCAGTGTGTGTCTTTTCTCTGATTCTTCTGTCTTGGGACATAAAATCCATTCACTGTTGATCCATCGTGGGGCAATAATGCTTTTTCTCTTTGATATTAGTACATCCACATGCTCAAGCACGAATTGCACACTATTACTACTGCCTCGCCCTGTGCTTTTGCAGAACATCAGCTACTTGCCACGGGTTTGTGGTGTTTAATGCTTGCTTATAATTTATACTCCACATAATTTCTTAAATTTTATCTGACTCTCTTTCAGCAGGATGGCTTCAGCATTCTGAGCTGTATTCCTCAAGCTGTGTTGTGCTCTGGTAAATACTCACAAATCTTTATTATTGCCATATGTTTGGAATGAAAGAGTTATTAGTTTCTTGTTGTCTAAAGCAGTCTGTTTTTGTTTTTTAAACATAATCAGAGTTTTTTAAAGTTAACACTTAAAAATAAGAATAAGCTACTTGATAAACCTATTTAGCCAATTAATGAAGACATCATTTATAGATTTGGATGTAAAAGTTTTAAAAAATACCTTTGTTAGAAATTGTTAATAAAAACTTCAATTTAAGAAAAAAAAATTATACGGTCTTGATTTAATTGTATATTTGGCATTATTAAACAGTATGAGGTTTAAGAAAGTAAAATAGAAATCTATAAATAGGCATTAAAAATGAAAGATTATAAAAGACCAAAAAGGATTTTATTTTCAAAAAACATTCTAGAGAAAAGCAGATACACAATTCTACATGCTAAATTTATTGCATTCTTTTGTGTCCAGTATTAAGCATGAACATCTAGAAACATATTTAAAGTTTTTTAAAAGAAATATTTATTTATTTTGAGAAAGACAGGAGACAGAGAGAGTGAACAAGCAGGGAGGTACTTTGAGAGAGAGGGAGAGAGAGAATCCCAAGCAGACTCCATGCTGTCAGCACAGAGCATGACATGGGGCTTAGCCTCACAAACCGTGAGATCGTGACCTGAGTTGAAATCCAGAGTCCTACACTTAACCGACTGAGCTTCCCAGGTGTCTGAATCGAAAAACATATTTAATATTTATAGGAACTTAATGAAATTTATTTCCATTTTTTTTTACCGATGAGGAAATTAAGGTACAAAGAAATGATTCAGCAAGAAAGTAGCAGAACCAGGATTCAATCAACAGATGTGTACATGTATTCAGAGATGATTTTCTAAAAAGTTGTATCATACCACTTCTCATAAGATCTATAAATCTTAGTAGAATGAGGACAATAAGAAATTATTACATAAGAATTTTTTATTAGAATAATAGGATTGATTACTATGAGTCTTAGCATTCAATGTACCTTATAGTTATAGAACACTCAATTTTTAGCCTGGTACAAGGTTGCCTGGAATGAAGACTATCTTTCCCAGAATCCTCAAACCCAGATGTGGCATGTGACTAATTTCTGGCCAATGTTATATAAGTAAATTTTTTTTTTCTGCAGGGTTTTGCCCTTAAAGTTTGGCCACATCATACATGACCTTTTCCTTTCCCCTATCCCAATATGTAGATTGCACACTTGGTGTTGAGTCATTTTAAATTGTAAAGTCAGGTCACCCAGAGAGGGATGTTATAGAAGAAAAGAGAAAGCACCTCAACCATAGATAAATTCATGTGTCACAGTCTCCATATCAACCTGAATCTACATTGAAAAGAAAGAAACTCCAATTTTCTTGAACCCCTGTTATTCTACGTCTCTGTTAGTGCAGTATATCCAATTCCCTGACCAATGTAAGTGAGTTGAATTTACTGGTCATTCCCTGACCAATGTAAGTGAGTTGAATTTACTGTAGTTCTTGCATCAGTTATCACCAGTTTCCTTTCTACCTGTCCCTCACCTTTTCTCTAGGTGTTCACTAAAATATCTTCAGGAGGAAAGAGAGCAGAGCAGGTAGTATTACATGTTTACTATAAGTTTATTCAAGATCTTTATATCTGGCATTCGTTACCCTGCTGATAAACTAGACTGTGCATCTATTACATGCACACACATATATACACGTGTACACACACTGTTTTATTACTATACGTCTTCAGAGATAGGGAAACAGTTCTGCACACACACAAAAAACATGTGTCTGATGTGAGATGTATAGGTGACAACGTTTTCAGGACTATAATAGCCTAGTGAAACTTCTTGTTGGAAAATATGACCTAACTTGATTTATTCCAATTGACTGAGACAGTAACCAAAGAGTATCTTAGTTCACAGAATTCTTTGAATGAAATGATTTAGTAGGTTCTCTTAGAATTTGAAGAATTTGGGCTTCTCATGCCTCTAAGTGATATTAGAAGTACCAATTAAGTTGGTGCTCCAGCTCTCAGGTTTTTCTCACTATTCCCTGAAAAACGATGGGAGTGGGAAAACAATGTCATTATAGTTTGTTTTAAAGGTTTCATTTTTTTTTTTACCTTAGACAAACTATGTACGTAGAGTCAAACTGTACTGTTTGAAATAACTTGACACTGCATGTATTAAGCTAAATGGAAGGCAACGTGAGTACACTGAAACTGATTTAGTATGCAATATTTATCTGTGGGAGACAGAAACACAATTCAATTCAGGCTGATTCATCCTCCAATTTCTGTGCACAGAATCCCACAGGTCATCTACCATCATTTTATACCTATTTGGTATGCTCGAATACATCAGGCAGTAATAGAGTAAACCCCGCAAGCATGGGTGGCAGGGTAACGGGCTCTTCCCCATGCAGCCATCGTGCGGAGCTTAAGTTTTGTTTTTTCCCCTCATCCACTTTGTGAGCATGAAATTACTGTAATTGTTTTTGAAAAACTTTTATGTTTTCACTGTATCCATCAACCTAGGAGGTCTTTCCATGCTGTGTACTGTTTCTGTCTCATGATGAATATTATTTTAGAATTTGAAGCTGATGTTACTTTTATTTATTTATCTAGTTCGGTTAACCCTCTTTTCACAACCCATTGATAAGGCATGCCTTTCTTTTAACTCTCTTTTCTTCTAGATTACATTGTTTGCTCTCCAGATGTAAATACTACTGTTTTCTTCATATATTTTTCCAAATGCAAGTTTTTACACCCAGATTTACTAGGAATTTGTATACTGGTAGGAGTAGTGTCTGAGAAGAGAATTTTGAGCATTGAGTATATTTAACTAAGTATATTTCTTTACCTGTTACTCCCTCTTCACTGAGTTCCTATGAATTCTATTATTATAGTGCCATTATTTTTAGTAGTATCTGCTGTGGTAAAAAAAAATAACCATCAAAGTTTGACAATGCTCTTAGAATATCCATTTTTTAAAAATATACACACATGTATAGAACATGAAGACTGGCAAAAAAAAATCAAAGAATTTATTTTTCTAAATGTATACACTAGAACTTCTGTATCCAAATGATAATTCTTCAAAGGAGTAATTTTGGAAGGTTTTCACTTCAGTAACATTATCAATGTTTAAAACTTTTATGGAATAATTCTTATTAATCTTCTAAGTTATTGTGAAAGTTTTACAAAATGACCACTTTTATCAACAGACGTATGGAAAAATTTTTTATCACCATTTACCATCAGGGAAATACAAATCAAACTACAATAAGATAATACCACATACCTGTCAGAATGGCTAAAATCAACAACACAAGAAACAACAGATGTTGGCAAGGATGTGGAGAAAATGAACACTTGTGCACTGTTGGTGGGAATGCAAACTGGTGCAGCCACTCTTGAAAACTGTGTGGAAAAAAGTTTAAAATAGAATTACTCTATGAACCATCAATCACACAACTGGGTATTTACCCAAAGAATACAAAAACACTAATTCGAAGGCATATGTGCACTCTTATGTTTATAGCAGCATTATTTACAATAGGCAAATTATGGAAGTGGCCCAAGTGTCCATTGATAGATGAATGGATAAAGAAGAAGTAATATATATATCATATATATGTATATATATGTGATATACATGTATATGTACATATATATAATGGAATAGTATTCAGCCATTAAAAAGAATAAAATCTTGCCATTTGCAATGACATGGATAGAGCTAGAGAGTATAGTGCTAAGCGAAATTAGTCAGAGTAAGACAAATACCATATGATTTCACTCACATGTAGAATTTAAGTTACAAAACAAATAAGCAAAGGGAAAAAAAGAGAGAGAAAGACAAATCAAGAAACAGACTCTTAATTATAGAGAACAAAATGATGGTTACCAGAGGGGAGGGGGTAGAGGGATGGGTTAAATAGGTAATGGGGGTCATGATGAGCACTGACTAATGTATGGAATTGTTGAATCACTATATGTACACCTGAAACTAATATAACACTGTATGTTAACTAACTGGAATTAAAATAAATACTTTTTTTAATAAAAGACTACTTTTTATTACCAGATAACCACACATTTTTTTGTAACCAAAAGGGGTTTTATTCCAGTTTCATTCCTTTCCATATTCTTATTCAATTGAAGGAATTTTGACCTTTTTAAAATACCAAGTCCATACAATATAAATTTTTGCCAACAATAAGAATGTTCATGCCCAGTTTCAGCTAATGGTCTTCCTACTATTTTTTTTTCTTCATGCTCCGTTTTCTTCCTTCTTAGAACTTTAGACTTGAAATGTGGATATCTTTGCATTTTTCTCTCCACTCTTCTTAGATCAATTTTTGAAATCCTCAGATTCTGTGGGATCTAACCCCTTTCCTTATCTCCACGGCAAGAGCCACCACTAATTACATTCAGGATTTTATTACCTCTTGCTTTGTAACTGGTTTCTTTCCCCAAACTCTAGTCTCAGCCTCCTTCCAATTCTTAGTTCTTTCACATTGTACCTTGAAGGTTGGGTACTATGCACTTTGTATGGTGTACATCCACAGGTTGGCCTTGACTCTTCATTTGTTGGGTAACTTTAAGGCTGGCAGATAACGAGTTCTTCCTGGCCAGCATCATGACAAGGTGACTCTTAAACAATTATAGATTCAGGTGACAGTGCAAGTGGATAACTAGTAAATTCCTGCTTATGGATGTATTTACTCAGGAAAGATTATAGATTTTCTTCACTTTTTATAAACATATGTTGGAACTAAATGCAACAACGTGACCTTGTTCCAGGCTAGGATCTGAAAGGTCAGTTAAAACAACTGTCAGCCAAGAAGATTGAAGTTGTTGTTTATTTTCTCTGGGACAAGATCAAACACTTGTTGCACCTAGGTAAAAAAAAAAATCCTTTAGTTGATAAGTGGAGGATACATCCGAGAACAAACAGAACAGAACAAACAGAATAGAATAGACATGGCCTTCTAACTCTCTTTATAGGCTTTAGAAAAATATATGTCCTAAACAATAATCTAACATAGATTCCTGTAAAAATATCATAATAATGAGATCTTCAGTGCTGAAAATCCCTTTACTGCAACTCAATTTATCACTAATCTTGACAATAATTACACAAATTACTCACAAATACTATTACCATCTATCTCAGTATTTTCTGGTTATGGATCTTTTTTTTTTTTTTCTGGGAGTGGGGACATTTGATTCTAATGCTATTATTATCAATAACTTTCACCTGGTAAAAGAAAACCCATGTTGTTTCAGCTTTCTTTTTTCCTTCCCAGGCACTTACTATCTGATAAAAACAAAACAAAACAAAACAAAACAAAACAAAACAAAACACAATTCAAAACTGTGAAAGATGGGAGTTCGAAGCTATGACCATTCATAAAGTTCATGATTTTTGTTCTTCTTACGTTTTGAAGCCCGTAGTGGGGGTGTACATAATACCTGCTGACCGGGATCCCATACTTAGTGCCTCTCAGTTGTGAAGCATTTACTTGTCCTCTTGGAATTCTTATTTCTGATCTTCTTCAAGCCTCTTCTGTCATTCTCCATGCTCAATGAAATTAAACATAGGGAGCTGGGGCACAATTTCCACAGAAAATATTTTGAGTACAGAGAGGTTCTTAGCTGATATCTTCACAGAAGACTAAAATCTTCTCTTCAGTCACTGAGACTCTGTCTCAAGGAGGGAGAATGAAAAACATTTGAATAGGTGGAATTAAAGAACATTCTGAAATACTTCTTTTTTGTTACCTAGTCTTTTTGTTCATAATTATTATTATAATAATTATCATTGTTTTTCATTTCTCAACTTTCCTTTGACTTGGAAAGACAAAAAAGAGCTTCACACAGAAAATTGTTCAGTGCTATTCCTTCACTTATTTGGCAGAATGTATCTTTCGTGTTGGCTGGCATTTATTGAATGCTTACTATGTACGAAGACCTGTCCTTAAGCAACTGAGATGGAGCAACTCATTTAATCCTTAAGGCAAGTCAGTGAGGAGAGCATACTAACCCTATTTAACAGGTGATAAAGCTCACACAGTGAAAGATTTAGAAGAAACTTGTCATGCTCTTACTGCCTAGCATTAGTAAGTGTTCAGAAAATATAGTTTTACCAATGCATAAATAAATGGGTAAGTAAAAACTCTTCTCCAGAGTTAATTTAAGGAACTACCTCTAAATAATACAGGTTTTTGATATGAGTTTCTTATAACATTTCATTAGAAACTTGGAAAATTTTATAGCAGAATGTTAGAATTTTAGAATGTTCTTCCCTGGCTAGGTTTGGTTTTTCTTCCTCTTGAGTTTTCCAAACACTACCACTGATTTTCTGTTACTTTTCTGTTATTTTGCTCAAGGTGACTCTGTATTGGAATGGTTATGCCCTATTGTTTAGGACTATTTTCAGACTCTGCTTCTGTTTTTATCCAGAGATCACCTTAACTATGGGATTTTTATCAAAAATTAAAATTTTTGCCAAGTGGCTTTGATGTCATTCACCAAAGGATCCCATTAGTTATTATAAGACATCACCTCACTCACTATTTGTGTAATCCTATGCCTTCAGCTTCTCTCTGCTTGAATGATCTGAATTCCCTGGTTGTCAGCCTCACTACTCTGTCCTAGCCTTGTTTCATGCTGCCTGAGTGGTTATACCAAACGTATTATAAACAAGGGCATTTTGGAGAGAATGTACTACAAATTTGAGGCCAAAAATGCACACAGTAGCTCTTCATGAGTAATACCATTAGAAAGCAGAACAAAATCCAATAGTTTATAGTCTGATGTTGAAAGATTAATGGGATTATAAAATTCATTTATTAAACCACTCAGTTATTCAAATAGCAGCCATTGAAAATGCTCTGTGCTAGGCAAGGTCTAGTCTTAGTGAATGCAAAGAGTAAGAATAAACATGTATTTTTCTCAAGAGCTCACAAGATTTACCAAGTATTATATTATAAGCAAATTTGTACTGAAAAAAATGACATTATTGCCTGCTTACTGAATAAATTTAGGCAATAGTCTTTGATCTCCTACTATATGTGAGTTAGTAGGAGATATAAAGATAACAGAATATGTATAACAATTGGAACTTAAACAAAAACTATTGTGGTTAGGGGGCGCCTGGGTGAATCAGTCAGTTAAACATCCTATTCGATTTTGGCTCAGGTCATGATCTCACCATTCCTGAGTTCAAGCAGCTCAGGATCTATGCAGACTGCAGGGAGCCTACTTGGGATTCTCTCTCTCCCTCTCTCTCTGCCCCTCCCCCCTCTATCTCTCTCAAAATAAATAAATAAACTTAAAAATATTGTGGTTTAACATTATGAATTAGAGATTAATTAAAACAATTTTTTTAATGTTTATTCATTTTTGAGAGAGGGAGAGAGACACAGCATGAGTGGGCGAAGGGCAGAGAGAGGGAGACAGAATCTGAAGCAGGCTCCAGGCTCTGAGCTGACAGCACAGAGCCCGACATGGGGCTCAAACTCACAGTGAGATCATGACCTGAGCTGAAGTCAGATGCTTAACCTACTGAGCCACTCAGGTGCCCCAAGATGAATTTATAAAGTTTGCCTATGCATTTGCTATGTAGTTTTATCTGTTCAATTTTTTCACCCAATATCTAATTTGTCAGACTATTTTCCTGACTGTTGAATTAAAACCGTAGTACTTCCTTTAGTGAACGTCTCTTGATGGTAAATTTTCATAGCTTTGGGTCGACATTCACTCTTAAGAGTTTTGCCATGTCTTTTAATTCTAGGCTGATAGTTTTACTCTTTTGTACTTTGGAAATGTTATTTCATTATTGTTGGGAAGTCTGGTGCTACATTCCTTTTCATTCTTTTATAAGTTATTAGGACTGTAATATTTGACAAAATTTTATTTTAAGGCAGAACATTAAGTGAGAGATAGTTCAAGTAACTAGTAAGATAAAATATTTTATCATTCTATGCAACCAATAATACAGCTTTGAAATAAATGAAATTAAAATTGAGAGAAATATAAGAAGAAATAACAAATCATAGTTAGACATTCTAATATACCACTATGGTTCCACTATCAGTAATTGATAAATTGATAAAACATGTAAAAATATTAGAAAGTATAGATGTAATTTAAATATTAAAATTCACAAAAATTTTCCTAATAAAAATATATCTATCTACTTACCCTTCTACATTATCCCTGCACACAAATGTGAAATAAATATTTACTTAAGCACACCTTGAATGTTTATAAAATTTGATCATATACTTGTCCATGCAAATGTCTTGACACATTTCAAAGAACTAAAATTTTGTGACCAAATGTAGTTAAGCTAGAAAATAATATCTAAAAGAAAAAATGCTAGAAATTAAACCCACCTCTAAATAGCCCAGGAATTAAACAAAGAAGTGAAAATTGAAAATAAAACTTATTTTGAACTTAATGATAATGAAATGTTATACATAAAACTTGTGATTGAGACCTAATTACTGAAATAGAGAAGAAGAAAAATGAAAAATTGATGTTAGCATCCATTTCAAGCTATTAGAAAAAATACCAATTGAAACAAAATTTAAAGTTGAGGACATAATAATATAAATGCAGAAATTCATTAAAAAGTAAGCAAGCATTCAAAAGAAAAGATTAACCAAGGCACAGTTGGTTATACAAAAGTCTAATAAAATGATAAGCTTATACTTAAATTCATATAAAATAAAGAAGGCAAAAATCCATTATATTATAGGTATTTCATGTAAATATTGAATGATATTATGAAAAACTTTATGCTTATAAATTTAAAGGTATAGGGGCGCCTGGGTGGCTCAGTCGGTTAAGCATGTGACCGGCTCAGGTCATGATCTTGTGGTTTGTGAGTTCGAGCCCCTCGTCAGGCTCTGTGCTGACAGCTTGGAGCTGGAGCCTGCTTCAGATTCTGTGTCTCTCTCTCTGCCCTTTCCCTGTTCACACTGTCTCTCTCTCAAAATAAATAAACATTAAAAAAATAAATAAATTTAAATGTGTATATGAAGTTAATAAATTCCTAGAAAATAACATTAAAACTTAAGGAAAAATAGAAATTATAACCATTTTATAGTCACTTAAAAAGTAGTAGTCAAACATTTCTCAAAACAAAACCAAACAAGCAGACAAATTGCTAGGCTTGATATATTTACAGTGAATTTCTACTGAAATGTGAAAGGTAAACATCAATGCTTTTAGAATATAAGGATCTCAGGAAAGGGAAGGATTTTTAAACTGGACTATTCAGAAGGGCAAAGATTGACAAATTCGTATAAATTCTACTTAAGCATTTTTTTCCATCAAAAGACACCACAAAAAGAATGAAAAACAAATAACATGAGATATAATATTTTCAAAGGTTTAATTCAACAAGGACTAGTGTCCAGAATATATTTTTTTAAGCTCCTAAGGGTCGTTAGTGGATTAAAACAGCAAACCTTAATTTCTCACACTGCATGTCTACCGCAGGTGGGCTCTAACCCTACTCTACGGTCTTACTTAGGAACCCTGGCTATTGGAGCACCCATCTGAAATATTGGTCTCAGGACAGAGGATAGAATTACGAAAATCACAAGTGGGCTTTAAAATACTGTGCAGAGAAATGACACACAGTTTACACCCACACTGTGTCCACCCTTCATTCAGTAGGACAGAATATAATCCTGATACTGGGAGGAACAGCCCTAGGAGGTGCAGCTAGGTAAGAATGGAGAAGATTTAAATGTTCATATAGTCTCCCAAGGGGCAGGTCACAGATGAGAAATACATTAAATGACACTCGTTTCCATGATCAATCATGAAGATATTAATTAAAACCACAATGAGATACATTGATTTGCCAGGTTGGCATTTTTTTTTTTTAATCTGAGGGTAACCTTGGAACAACTAATAGGTGCTCAACTATTGCAGTGGGAGTATATATTTGTAGAAACACTTTGGAAAGAGAGTTGTCATTACCTAGTAAAGTTAAAGTCTAGTAAAATTAAAGTTTTTGCACACTTATGACCTAGTCTTCTACTCTTTGAAACATACCCGGAAGGACACGTTCACAGGTATGAGAGAAGATATATACAAGAATCATAGCAGATTTGTCTTTAATACCATCACATTAGAAACACCTTAAATTTGCATTCCAAGATAGACAAATTATTAATATTTTTATCCATTTTATGTATTAATGTGACCCAAATAATTATATCAGAGTTGCATTTGTATAAAGAAGTCATACATAGTAATAAAATTTGTAAATTACAGTTCATGTAAAAATCCAAATAGTTTTCACAAACTTATTATTTAAGGAAAAGTTATTAATTGATAAAAGAATATGTAATGCGATTATATTCATATAAAACCTAAAACAGGCAATTATAAGCTAGGAAGATGCATACATAGTTAATGAAATCATACATTCAAACAAGGAAGTAATTCTTTTTTAAAAGTCACAATAGGGATGAAAAAATAAAAATATTTTGTAAGTTTTTTAACTAAAACTATATCCACTTCTTTAACTTGAGTTATTAATTTCGGGAACTTAGTAGAAATAGAAATTTTCTGTATGGAAGTCTATAAAGAAGAGTAAAGATTTTCTACTTACATATAAGATTGGTTTGGGTTAATATTAACTGCATAATAAATGGCCTTAAAATGATTATTTTCAGAATGTCAAGCAATACAGGAATTTTTATTCATATACCAAATATGAACTTTCTATAGTATTTGAAAAATGTATCCTTTTACTTAGGAATAAAATTTAGTCTACCCCTTAAAGAAAACCTTTCCTCACAGAAGTAATAGTACCTTCTAAAGCAATTTCTGTTTTGGCTTTTGCCAACCTGACAAGATATCAGGCATACAAATTGCAGGCTGCTTAGTTTAGCCAAATCAGCTTGAAAAGTTCTGCCCATAAAAATCTCTCACTTCTCTAGCTTTCACACAGATTTAAATGAGGAGAGTCTGGTACTTAATGTTCTGGTTGGGTTGCTTAGCGACCACTACACCCTGCAGCTCACACTGTGGGTTAGGTGTAAAGTTAACTATTGCAACACTTACAGGAATACCAGCAAACATACAAATACTTGTAATAAGATAACGAAACTGCAAAAATCACTTCTTTGGTAAGACTAAGCTCCTTTAAGATATTAGCTCTATTTTCTTTCTTATACATTTCTAATGTAGCCAGCTATGCCTAATTCTAGAAGTGATCGCTTGTTTACTTTTTTTTTAATTCATCTTCACTGATTTAAAGGAGTTCAGCTTAAGAAAGGTGACACATATAAGATGATTTTTGAACAAATTGATGCACATGTTAAGTAAATGAATATTTTAGAGTTTTTTTTGAAGAGAGATGGCTTGAAAATGCATAAAGGATATACATTTAGTTTATGTTAATGTTACCAACTTAAAACATTTTCAAAGAAAATATAAAATATTTTATAAGTTGTCATCTCTTAAAATATATTTTCTTTTATAGTGTGAATGCTTTGTTTTGTCAGAGCACGAGCTCCATCTGTATTACTAACAAGAGTTGTGATCATTAAAACCATAATAGACATCATTTCCTGTCAGATGCTCTACTTCAATTTTTAACCAAATTCCTTTGATTGGTGTTTTATTCTGGATCATTTATGCTATAATTTTCAACTTGTGCCTGTCACAAAACTTTACCACTAAAGGTTTTTTCAAAAACAAATGAAACCTATTTTTCTCTGTTTTCAACATACATGTAAATAATGATCCGGGCATGGTGCAGAAACACCTAAGCTTGGTGTAGCATATTTTTAGCATATAAAGATTCTTTCTTGGGAAACTTTCTTCTTTAGATGCTTATTTGTAAAATGTATTATTTCAAGAGACATATAGCCTCTATTTTTTATTCCAGGTATAAATAAAACTAAATCAAATTTTGAGACCAGTTGTGGATTTAAGTCGTAAGTCTTACCCTGTCATTTTCATTAGCCCTGAGTCACAAAAGAATTTTGATTAGGTTGAGATAGTAATGTAGTTAATAATTATTGAGATGTATTATTGAAATGCATTAATGATAGTAGTATTACTCATGAAATTCTGTCACTCAGGTTTAATATTTTCCTGTGAATTGCAACACATTAATTTTTTCTACAGAAAAATATTATGTTACAGATAAATGATTTTCAAAAATGTGGCTGCTTTGGTTTCTCACAAATTTTCTCGATTGAACATTACCTTTTTTGAAGGAAGAAAAATGATTTTACATAGTTTCCCAAGCTGAGTATAATGGGAACATCATCACTAAAGAATATTTAAAGCCTTAATTACTGTTGATTAGTTCTTTTGCTACCTTATAATGAAACTGAAAGTAAACATTTTCATTTTCATTTGTGAAGTGTCAAAAATTTTAGAGTTAGCAGATCGGACCTAAATAAAGAATGAGGCTGAATAAACTTGATGGGCTGATCCCAGTGTGGGAAACAGAAACTGAGAGTACTGATCTTGGGTACAAAAATAGTAATATTTTGAACATTCATGACAGTACTTCTGTGCATGAAACCCTGGAATTTCTTGTGCACTCGTGGTTTGAGGAATAAATTCCTGAAGTTGTAAATAAATAAGATAATTTTTCCTATTTATTTTATACTTCTCATAGGTCGATCAATTCAATACAGAAGACCCAAAATGGATCACAGAATTTCCTAAGTAGAAATTCTGAGCCTAGAAGTTGTCTTTAAATCCTCTTATTGTTGTTGACCTCATGGTCCCTTGTTCTGCTGAGTGTGCCCAAGGCAGTTCTTGCTGTCAGTGCCAGAAAAAAAGCATTGATTCTCTCCTAACTATTCAGTACAGCACAGACAGGCAGATTAAGGATCTTGCTATGGCAAGATCAGGAGTAGAGAACAAAATTTTCAGAGGCATGGGGAGGCATATACGATTTAGAAACGAAGTTATCGCCTGCATTAAAGAACACACACACACACAGAGATAGAGAGAGGAATTTATTGAAGAGTATAAAAATGGATATAAAAAGCAGAGCTGCCAATGACAAAAAGATAAAGGAAAGAAAACGAGGGTGTTCCTTGAATAAACAAGTAACATTTGGGTAAGGAGGAAAATGGAGGGGACAAAAGTAAGATGACAGATGGAGCCAGCTTACAAAAGTGCAAGATTATACGAAAGAACTTCAACTTAACATTCAACAGAGGGTTAGAAGGTTCTCTTGCACAGATTGGAATACCTTTTCCTGTACTAGAAAATGAAATATTAAAAGCCTTTATTATTGCACTGGAGCAGATAATTAGGCAATTAAAACTATTAAAATTTGATAGAATATCAGAACTTATAAAGCATGCCTTCCAAATTTTAACTCCTCAAGCTAAGACTTGGCTATTGAAACATTACCCTTGCTTTTAAAAATTCTTAGTGCTTTGTTGCTGACAAAGTCTGCTTTCCATAATTGGGAATCAGAAGTACTGAAGGCAGAAGTAGAGTGTAGTGTTAAGAGAAAAATATTAAATTTGTAAGGAATTCACATATAGAAGGCAAAGAAGCAAGGCCAGGCAATGTGAAAAAAGATTTGTGAATTAAAGACAATCATATTAGCCAAGAATAGTTCTGAGTGAAAGGCTATTATAAAAAACCTTTTTTCGAGAATGCATATAAAACACAAGCAGTCACATAACAGATTCATTATTAAACTGTTCTACATTTAAAAAAATTCAAATGTCTAAACCACATAGAATTATTTCACATAAGAAGATGAGAATTAAATTTCAGATTGATACAAAATTTCCAACAGAAAAGGTTTTTTGCAAACTTTAGGTAATACATAAATTAGAATTATTAAGGATATTCTAATATTTTACTAAAAAATAAGGTAATTAGGATTTTATTTCTAACCAGGACAGAGAGGAAAATATAATCATCATGAGCAAATTAAGTCTCTTTTGTTATCCTACCTCAAAAATATCATTATCTATAGTTGTTGTTTGACCATTACTATAGCAACCTCAGGATCTGGTTTGTACTATAAAAATAAACCTCAATATTTAAACATAGAAGCCTCCTGAGAACTTAATAAATTCTTGATTGCTTTATTAAACCACTAAAAAGTTGCACTTAAAATGTGAATGGTACCCGACTTCGTATTTTGGATTTTAGGTAAAAATCAGATCACATTTCAGGAAAATATTGTAGTGTTTTAAATTTTCCAGCAATATATTTACACATACTTCTGAGTACATAAATAGCCTAATGTGTTAAAATAATTTATTTCCAAGTTCTTTAAAAATTTTGTCTGTCAATTTTAGGATAACATTGGGTCTTTATATGTTCAGAGAAACCATGACTTTCAAGAATAAAACAAGCAAAGTTCTTTTCTCTAATCTGAGAAAATTGTTTTAGATCATAGTGTATCATTATATTTAAAAAGTCAGTGTTCAAGATTTCCAGCCAAGATAATTGATTCATGACATGTTAGAATATTCTTTCATTTAATTTTACGAGATAGCCATGTTCAAAAATAAGAAAAGAAAACCCCCAGGTGACTAGAAAGAAAATGGGTATCCAGAATGTGAATAGGAGTTAAATTCACAGAGCCCACAGAGGGACAAGAAGTAAATATGGATATTAAGCATAAGATTTAAAACACACGTGGGGCCCACAGTTAAAACTGGTTTGAATAAATCCAGAAGCCAGAATGGTGCTACACTCCCTATAATTAAGGACTAGAACAATGTCTATCTTAGGACCTCACCTGAAGACAAATCTCAATCTAGGCTGAAATATAGGGGAATCAACCACTAAGGAGTAAAAACATAACTCTCACTTGCTGTCAGTTTTACAAAGAACAAAATAGAAATAAAATTTAAAATTGGTAGCAACTGAACTCATAATGACATTTAAACCTCTAGTAAATCAACAATTGTCAGCAGTGTTATGGAATTTACAAGGAAAAAAGTAATAGTAGAAACACCCTACAAAGACACAGTGAAAAGATGATTACTGCTGAAGATGAGCTCACAAACAAAAACTATAGAATATATGTGAAGTACTACTGTATGAAAAGTCCACAGACTTAACCTAGGAAATTTTGCAGCAGAGTTTAAAGAAAGCAGAACAAGATTAAAGGGCCTGAAAAGTCTATATTAGGAATTGTGGTTTTCAACCCTAATCTTGGGCAGAATGTTTGAGAGTAAGAGATGCACAGGCCCTATGCTCAGAGGTTTTGGGTGAATCTAAGCTTTTAAGTTGATGGTAGTGGCAGTGATTTGTAATATTCAGAGAGTTTTGGGATGAGATACCTCCCACAAAACATGCATAAAACATTGTAAAAATCTGGAAATGAGAAATACAGTTATTAAAAAAATAAAATTATTTTAGTTAGAAAAAATCAATATATAGTTAAAGAATAAATAAGCTCAGAGTTTCCCACCACTGTGGTTCTTTTAGTAAATTATAATTTACTATAAGATATAAATGATCATAAATTTTAATTTTAAAATACTTTCACAACCATTGAAATTATGTTAGAACATGTTCATGTCTTCCTCTATAAAATTCCTGAATGCATAATTTATATTTCTGTCCATGTGACTCTGTGCCTAGTCCCTGACACTATAGAATGTTCTATATTGGCTGTGCTGCATGGCCTCATTTCCCATCTTTCCCTTAAATATATCACTTAGTTTGATAATTACTTGTACTTTTTGTTGTTACAGACACTCCTTGTTTTGTATTATATTTTATATACTTTATTCTTTAATCCTGCACATTTTTTTGTAATTTAGAATTTTTGTTGAACTGTTCTAGCAATTATTATTCTCAACATCTGAACTTAAGTCTTCTGAAATAGAACATGCTTGAGTACATTCATTTCCCAGTTTTTCTATTGATCCTTCTCTCTTTTATCATTACTAATTTTTGAAACTAAAAATTAGCCACAGTTTGATATTTGGCAGAATTTCATAATAAACTATTTTTTAGAATGGAAACATTGTTTATTTCTAAAAACTAGCTATGTTGATAAATAAAATGAGCTTCTTTTAAGTACCTTATCATATACAAATATACCATTACTTTTTTGTGGTTTTATAAAATTATTTATTGAATTAAACAAAATTACTACTTCAATATTTTTTTATTTTATTAAACCATGCTAGATTTTTCAATATCTTCATTACAATTTTTTAAAACATTATCATTTAAAGAACTGATTTCTGAAGCCAGAAATGTTTCTACTTAAGTATTTTATATATAAAATAATTTAATTTTTGCATATTTTTATAGTCTAAGCATAATGAACATTTTGATTTCAATAATCAAAGTCATAAGTAAATGTAGTAATCAAGGAAAAGACACAAAGAAATGAGAAAGAGAAGGGAAGGAGTGGGGGGAATAGGAAGAGGCAGAAAAAGAGAGAAGAAAGAAGGAAGGAGGTAAGAAGTAACAAAAAATAAGCTACACAAAGGTATCTTAGTGTGACTCAACAATTAATTTTCAAGCTAAACAGTTTATCAGAAATTTATCAAATAAAGCAATGATGTAGTTATACCAGCAATAGTGCCAAGCCTTATATAATTATACTAGCAAATGATCACAAAACTATCTTTTATAGACAGAAAGAGATTTAAACTTTTTAAACTTCTTTTATGAGGACATCACAAGAGTATTCATTTGAGCACTAGTTGTAATGTCTTGCAGTTAATAGCTGAAGTCCAAATAGCACACATATTGCAGAACAATTCTCTTAATTAGCCTGCATGGCAATTGTCAACATTTGGTATTACTACAACAAGAGAAATATAAAGGTCTGGTTTCTAAAAACACGATGAATACATGTCATCACATGTCAGTTGGTATAGATAAACCACAAAATCTTATTATTAAGTCAAAAAACCTTATTACTACAATTTTGAGTACCTAAAGATATTAGTCACTGTGGCTGGTTAAATAATACTAGTTATAAATCTTGGAGACATTATTGAAAGACCTCAGTTGTTATGTTCAATATTTAAAGCAAATTAGTAGAATGAGCAGGCTTGTCTTTTACTCAAGTGTGCCCTACAAGTATTAGTGTTTTCTATAGGTTCCATGATGAGATAGATGGAAGCTGAGAAACATTGAGATTGAAATCATTGGGGCGCCTGGGTGGTTCAGTCGGTTAAGCGGCCAACTTTGGCTCAGGTCATGATCTCACGGTCCGTGGGTTCGAGCCCCGCGTCGGGCTCTATGCTGACAGCTCAGAGCCTGGAGCCTGTTTCAGATTCTGTGTCTCCCTCTCTCTGACCCTCCCCGTTCATGCTCTGTCTCTCTCTGTCTCAAAAATAAATAAATGTTAAAAAAAATTAAAAAACAAAAAAGAAATCTTTGTACAGATACTTAGTGAATTTAAAGACAGAGCAAGAGAATGTCCCAAAAACCAGTATGGAGGGATAAAAAGATGGCAGACAGGAAACAGGAATAAGGAGACAAGGAGATTATTATGACATTCTGTAACATACTTCTAAAAGAAGAATAAGCAGGAAAAATAAAGTGAATGCTAGAGAAGAAATATTAGAAACAATAAAATCTTCAATTATTCCAGAGTGAACAAATGTATGAATGATTAGGTTGAGAAGCCCCATGTGTGGAATAAACACATTATAGTAAATTCACAGAACATCAGGACAGACTGAAAATCCTGGAGTCCACCAGAGAGGACAATTTCAGATTCTCTACAGAAGAAAGTATCAGGACAGCAAACTGTTCTTCAGATACAATCGCTGAGAAAAGAAAATTATGTGATTACTTAGAAAGGTTAATCCCAGAGACTGTTGGTAAAAGAACTCTGTAAGATGCATTTCTGCAAATGAAGAAAAAGTGAATGCTGAAGGAAAAAAAAAAAGACAAAAAGTCAATGAGAACACACATTGGTAAAATGTTGTAATATACTTACTAAGTACTAACAATAAAAAATAAGAAGTAAAATATAAAGAAAATAGAATAAGCTTAATATAGTTTTATGGGTAATAAAAATTAGAACTAAATGTGCAAAAGATGCATGAGATTCTGCAGAGAACAATTTCATAAGAAACTAAAGTATAGGCCATTCAACCTTCCTTGTTCTGGATCAAGAGCAAGGCATTGATTAATATTAGCATTTATTAGGGAAAAAAATGTAGATTTAAATATGAATGTTAACAGGGGTGCCTGGGTGACTCAGTTGGTTAAGTGCCCAACTGACTCTTGGTTTTGTCTTAGATCATGATCTCACAGTTCCTGAGTTCAAGCCCTGCATCAGTCTCCTGGGCTGACAGTATGGAGCCTGCTTGGGATTCTCTCTCTTTCCCTCTCTCTCTGCCCCTCCTCAACTCATGCACATATTCTCTTCCTCTCTCCTCAAAATAAATAAATAAACTTAAAAAAAAGTAAAACTAAATGTTAACAACTGAAGGAAAAACTAGGAAGAAATATACAATATGCAACTCTGAAGATGAAAATTAAGGGAAGTACAAAACTAATTGATCTAACAACAGTCAAAAGACAGTAAAAGCAAAGTGAAGCAAATTGTCAGAAGACAATGGTGCAAAACAGTCCAAATTGTCAGCATTTGCAACAAATGTAAAAAGCCTTAACTCCATATTAGATGATAAAAAAGTCTTTCATTGGGTAAAAGCTGAAATTCAGATATATGCTCCTTTTAGAGAAATCCTAAATCAGAAGACACAGAAAAGTTGACTATAAAAGGGTTATAAAGATATACACAAGTAAGTGCTATCTCGTAAATCCTGGTGCAGCAAAGTTAACCTCAGATAAATGAGAAGACAAAGTAAATATTGTTAAAAGGGGGGAAGAGAGTCCTTTCTAAGTATTTTCTCAAGAAGAGTAAATTGCCCAAAAATAAAAGCCATAGAAAAATACCAATTGGAAACCATTATATGGCTCTTAGAGCCACTATCAACAAATGGAAGACAATTAGTGGAAAGTAATGTTTGTGTCACTTTCAAATTTGTCAGTTGTCAATAAATATATTTAATGGATTCAATAATTACTTTATACAGTTTGGTTTGAAATGGAGTTAATGTTATATTATTTTAATACATATTTTATAACCTATTAATATTTTGGATTAGTACTGTTGGATTCTTTTCATCTCATTTCAAAACACTATTTTATGTACTGCTAATGTAATTAATAATCCTTGTAAAGACCTGGAAAAGAAAAGATTTAAAAATATATAAAATAATAAGTTTTAATTCTAATGTGTAAAGATAAGCCTTGCAAATATTTTGGTTTGTATTATTTTAAAAAATGGTGATAATGGTGATGATGATGATGATGATAACTGATTTATTGAGTTCTTACTACACCAAAGATTATTTTCCCACTTTATAGCTATTATTTAATACATACAATCATATTATTATCCCTGTTATAATAGGCATAGGAAGGTTAATAAGCAGAACCAGGAATAGAAACAATTCAATCAGATATAGTAGGGCTCCCCACTGGAACCTACATTGGAATGTAGAAGTGACTGCAGGTTTTTTGCAATTAGAGCCAACTTACCAGGAGTATATGATCACATACATACATACATACATATATACATTATATGCATATGCATATGTGTGCGTGATTTTGTGATATAATAATAAATATCTATTTTAGTCTTTTTTCTCTGGTCCTGGCCTGACCGCTAAAACCCTTGTAGTTTCTTATTAAGAGCCATAATATTTGTTTTGTTATAATATCTGGTTTTTGTCCTTAGTTCTCAAAACAGCTCTGGAGGGATAAAAGGATGATCTTTTGTCATTTATAAAAAGCATCTTTCAACCACCCCTGAGTTTATGTTAATGATGTGACTTTTGGAAAGCCCCTAAAGATGGTAGGGGATGATTGCCAGGGCAATTGGTCATGTGACTAAAGTATTGGAAAGTTCTGTCCTGCCCCCACTACCGTGGAGGTTGTTTTAGTCACCAATAGCTACTGACCTATTCATGCCTACTTATTGATGCCTCTAATAAACACCCCTACCTAAAGCTTTGTTTTTGTATGAAAGCAGTAATTCTAAAAACAACATAGATTCTACACTTAAATACTTCTGTGAACTGTGACGGGATCCCAGGGACAATTTAGATTGGTAGTAGGGGAGAGGGGCCAGGCTATGAATGAAAAAAGAAAGCACAGAATGTTTTCACAGAAACACTGTCACTGTGCAACACTTGATTGGATTTATATAATGCTATTTACTTCACTAAATATTTTTGGACTTCTAACTAAAATAGGTTTTAGCAAACGGCAAACACACACACACACACGCACACACACACACACACACACATTTACGTACAGGACCTCATACTTCATATTGCCTGTATTCTAAACTACCATTATAAGATTGATCACTTCACCAGTATAAAAGGAGAGAACAGAGTCTAAATATGTATTGGCAAATATTTCCAATTTGTACGTGTCTTTTTTTTTAAGTATTTATTTATTTATTTATTTGAGAGAGAGCAGTGAGCAGAGGAGGGGTGGAGAGAGAGGCAGAAAGAGAGGGAGAGAGAATCCCAAACAGCTGACAGCGTGGAGCCAATGCAGGGCTTGAACTCAGGAACTCTGAGATCATGACCTGAGCTCAAACTAAGAGTCAGATGCTCAACTGACTGAGCCTCCCAGGCCCTAATTTGTGCATGACTTTAAGGAAAGAATAGGACAAGAGAAATAGGACAAGAGGAAAGAATGGAGGTTCTCTACCATTTCTTCAGTGTTAGTCATAGAATTGCAACTTTGAAAGTTGTAGCTTTAAAATACATATACAATTGAAATTTTACCAAGAAAAACTTTTATATTAATGTTGAAACACATTGAGTAAGATGCTATTAATATTTTACAATTCTTAATATTTTGTGTTTTCTCCTGTAAAGAGTTAGTATATTAAGAGAGTTGCAGGAAAAATTGTTTTGGATAGGTTTTTCAGGGTACCCCCACAAATAAGCCAGCTTATAGATTTTGTCCAGAATAGGCCAATAGGCTGATTAAATATACTTCTCATCGATAACCTACCTAGCATCTATCTATCATCTATTTATGTACTATAAAATTTACTAGTATAGTTTCTAATATGTTAGTAGTATAGACACATATTATGTGCCATATATATGTATATATATATATATATCATAATAGTATAGGTGCTATTATCTAATATAGAATTAGTAATATACCAATTAGTCTAGATAGCATTGTACTGTTAATAACATATTTGGCTAGTGGTCTAGATAGTATTGTATTGTTAATAATATATTTATATTATGGGTTATGGGTTGAATTGTGCCCCCCTAAAATTCATCATGTTGAAATTCTAAATCTTAGATGTGACCTTATATGGAAACAGGGTCATTGCAGATGTAATCAGTTAAGAGGAGGTATACTGAAGTAGTAGGATAATCTAACATGACTGGTGCCTTTAGGAAAAAAGGAAATTAACATCCAAATATGCACACAAGGAGAATGCCCGTGGAGATGAAGACAGAGATTGGTGATGCTTCTACAAGCCAAGTAATTGCAAAGAGTTTCAACAAACCACAAGAAGCACTGAACAGGTTTTCTCTCACAGCCCTGGGAAGAAACCAACCCTGCTGACATTTTGATCTTGGACTGTGAGCCTCCAGAACTGTGAAAAAATATATTTCTGTTGTTTTAGCCACCCCACTTGAGGTACTTTGTTACAATGGCTTTAGCAAACTAATACACTATACTACATGATATAGATGACATACCTAATATACTAATATATCTATAGTAATACACACTTACCTCTCTAATATAAAACATAGTGCCACCATTCTGAAAGACACAAAAAGTTCTAAGATAAAAGTGAAATTAAGTGAAACATAGTTGTATTTGGGTTTGTTGATTGATGTGGCTAATGTTTATGCATACATAATAGCTTGTAGAAAAGTGATAAAAAGTTGGAAATGACCTTTGTGGTTATTTAATCAAGCATCTGTCTCAGTACTGTAATAAGCTCCATAAGATGTTTGACTAGCAGCCAATGACCTTCCTTCGTGGGAGCAGACAGAGAGGTATGACTGACCACCAAAAGGCACCAGGGAAGAGTTGGAAAGAGGAAGTGATAATTAGACTGAATTGAAACATGTACAAGAATGGCAAAGCGCCCTCAGGCTAGAGTGGCAAAGAGAAAAGTGACAGTTTAGTGGGAGAAGTTGATTTAGCCAGTTTGTGAAGTGTCACTGGTATTTAAAGGTGCCTTACCTAGTCGTCTCTTAGGTGATAGGGAGTTTTTAGGATGGTTTACACTTTTACAAAGTAAATGTGCCTATTATTAATAGCTTTATATTTTAGTAAGCTCACATGGGTGAAAGACTAAAGGTGCTTGGGAGAAAGGTCAGAATGCAGGCAGCTCGATCAATAGGGGAATGTTACTTGCTTGTTTCGTCTTAAAATAATTTGCAGTCCTTCATCTAATATCATTTGATGATTGGATGTGTCTTATCAATAGGTTTTGTTCCAATTGTATCTAATGTCACTCACTGTCATGTTTCCTATGCATTGGTCATGGTAAATTTTTGGTATTCTATAAATACACATTTTCTTCATGGTACTGTGCCTTTGCACAAGCTACTTTTATTGTCTGAAAAAACATTTCTCCCATTACTTGACTATTAAAATCTAATCTATGTCTAAGATACAACTCTGAGTCACCTACATTTTGAAGTACCTTTGAGCATCCAAAGCAATATTGTTGTTCATCCCACTCTGCTCCCAAAGTATTTTAAACTTTATAACAGCCCTTATGTATTATATTATTATTATTTTATATTGATTTATTTTGAGAGAGAGAGAGAGAGAATGCATGCAAGTTGAGGAAGGGTAGAGAGAGAGGGAGAGAGAACTCAAGCAGGCTCCATGCTGTCAACACACAGTCTGATGCAAGGCTAAGTCCCACAGACCATGAGATCGAGACCTGGGCCAAAATCAAAAGTCGATGAAAACTGACTGAGTTACACAGGTGCGCCAACGTTATTCTTGCATATTTTTGTGGCCATATATTCAGTAACATATGCCACTTTGATATATGTAATAGATATATAGTACTGTATTATATTTATCTTTGTATTTTCTATCTGAAGAGTGTTTTGTACATAATATAAAGTTAGTAAATGTTGGTTATATTAAAAATAGCATGAATGTTATATCAGGTAAATTTTGTGTTGGAAATTGGAGGATAAATAAAAGCCAGCAGATTAGAAAGATGTCTTGAAGATCATCTTATCAAATACCCATTATGAAAAAACGTGAACTCATTGGAAAGCTTTCTGTATAGGCTAACTTGGGGTTTTTATTATTGTGGCCCTGGCCCAGCAATGAATTGGAAATTCCATTAATGTTTGACAAAAGGTCAAATTCAAAGTGGAGATTTTAGAATTAATTTTAGAATTAAGCTTGTCTGAGGTTGAACTCACAGGATAAAACTCTGCAAAATGAGGATTTATAAAAATTTTAATATAAAAATATTGAGATAGATTGCAAAATTTATTTACAAAAGTAAACTGACTTCTTTGTTTTTGTCTTGAACCAATCCTGTCTTTTTTTTTAAGCTGGCAGATATCTATTACAAGAAAAAAAGGGTTTAAGTTTTGGTCCCATCTTTTTAAAATGTAGTAAATTGATCACTTAAATAATTTTCTATGATAAGACAATAAAAATCATCATCTCTAAGATTTCTTACTCATTTACCCTTCCTCCATAGTTATAGCCCACTATAATATCTGAGTATTTTGGAGAAGAACTTTGCCTTATGAACTCTATGGTGGGAGGAGAAAGCGGTACTTGGCGAGGTGGGAGCAGTCCAGTTCCCTTACTCTGCAGGACTATCTGTTGGGTACTTATTTGCTACAACTATCTGTTGGCAATTGCAGCTGAAAACTTCAGTAGCTATAATTTATGATCCAGTCTTTCTTGGCCTCACTTTAGCTCTTGCTGTCATAGAAAACCCTTCTGGCATCTGGCTGGGACTCCCACTTATCTACCACTTTGACCCTGGTAAGGAAGCATCTTGGAGTAAGTAGAATTTGGAGGAGTCCTGGCATTAATGTATATTACTCATTCAAAATTATGCATCTGTTAGTTTATTATAATCTTAACCCAAATGTCTTTAGGGTCTTAAGGAAAGCCTAATTTACTTACACTAGTATTTAACAGGAGGGATGGTCATGAGTACGTTTTAGATTGACCTTTATTCAGCATGCTTTCACAAACAGATATTCATAAAAACACTTCTCAATAGCTATACATGCAATACAGATCTCCAGTTAATGATTCTCTTTGGAATCATTTCCTCCTTTGCTGCCATGAGAAGGAGGTTCTTTAGGGTTCTTTCTTGATGAATTTTTCCATAAATACGTATGAGTCTGATGATCCTTTTTAATGTGTTTCTTGGTGATTTGAAATAATAGACTGCCTGAGAAACATGTTTATACAGGTCTTCCTGAAAAACAATATAGTGTGTGTGTGTGTGTGTGTGTGTACATGTTTGCCTGTGTACGTGTATAAATATTATAATCTCTTTAATTATAGAAGTTGGATTAAGTGAATATTCTTGTTAATAAATATCATGTATAAGATCTAATTTATCTATGTGAGTCAAAGATACTTTTTGAAAAAACTACTCTCCCAACTTTTAATAGGTTTGTAGTTAATAATTACTAATCAATTTTCCTCCATTTTTCTTGCTTAAAATTGTTTTTAAGAAATTTAGACTATATCCAAAGGATACAAAAATGCTGATTTGAAAGGACACATGCACCCCCAAGGTTTACAACAGCACTATTGACAACGGTAAATTATGGAAAGAGCCCAAATGTCTATTGACTGATGAATGGATAAAGAACAGGTGGTATATATATATATATATATATATATATATATATATGGAATATGCAATGGAATATTATTTGGCAGTCAAAAAGATGAAATCTTGCCATTTGCAACAATAAGTGTATTATGCTAAGTGAAATAAGTCAGGCAGTGGAAGACAAATATCATATGGTTTCACTCATATGTGGAATTTAAGAAACAAAACATATGTGGAATTTAAGAAACAAAACATAGATGAACATAGGGGAAGGGAAGGAAAAATAAAATAAGACAAAAACAGAGAGGGAGGCAAGTCATCAGAGATTCTTAAATACAGAGAACAAAGTGAGGGTTGCTGGAGGGGTGGGGGGGGGATGGGCTAAATGTGTGATGGATATTAAGGAGGGCATTTGTTGGAATGAGCACTGGGTGCTATATGGAAGTGATGAATCACTGGGTTCTACTCCTGAAACCATTATTACACTATATGTTAACTATGTTGGAGTTAAATAAAAAATAATTAAAATAAAGTCTGTTAAAAAAAAAAAAAGAAAGAAATTTACATTACATGATAGCAGTGTGGTCAGAAGCAATGTCTCTGGATTCAAATTACATGAATTTTTTGTAAAATGGAAATAATAATACTATCTCCAGAGGATTGTTGTGAGGACTAAATGAAATGACACTTCTCAAAGCTTATCCATTGCTTGATGGCCTGAAAACAAAACTATTAACTAATATCATCTTGTGTTGGAGAAATGGGCCTTCAATTTTAATTTATCTGTGTAAGCGGAAACTACCTCTACTAGCGTGGACTTCCTTGGCTCTCTTTCCAACAAACATGTGATGACCTTATATTCAGTCAAGTGTTCTAGTATGGATCTACAATTTTTATAAAAAAGTTAGTAGTTTGTTCTCTATACTTGAACAGTTACATAGAATAGTTTCCTTAAAAGGATTTGTCAGGGAGGTAATCTTTAGCCCAATATTGCTCAACAGCTATTATATTTTAGTTGAAAAGAAAAAACATTGAGGGAGGCTTGCCATAAGGTTATGTACGCTGCACCCACTAGTAGAGATCATTGGTTTTTAAACACTGCTGTGGTGTTGTCATTTTTGTTGTTTCAACAGGCAAAAGCATTATTCTCCAAGGAAATCTTACAGAGAAAACCAAGAGATGAAAGAGACTTCAAAGAATTTACTCAGTTTGAAGGGTGTAAGGACCATCATAACCACACAGTTATTCATCAACTCTTTTAGTCCATAATGCAGAATCCTCTGATTTTGAGGATCGAAAACTACTCCTTTGGATAATTTTATTTCTATTCTTATATTATCAAGGAAGTCAGAGAACTGTGTACTCAACTCATATTGTATTAGTTTCCCATTCTTTTTATCAACTTTGTTTTTTTATTATTATTTTTAAATGTTTATTTATTTTTGAGAGAGAAAGAGAGACAGAACAGAACATTGAGTGAGGTTGGGACAGAGAGAAAGGGAGACAGAATCTGCAGCAGGCTCAAGGCTCTGAGCTGTCAGCACAGAGCCTGACATGGGGCTCTAACTCATGAACAGTGAGATCATGACTTGAGCCAAAGTCAGACATTTCACTCACTGAACAACCCAGGTGCCCCTAGTTTCCCATTCTTTGAATCACTCAAAAATCATTATTAAATGCCTGCTCTGAACCAGACATTGTCCTTAGTGTGGGGAATAGCAATGACATAACAGCCTCTTGGGCCATGCTTTACTATATTTGAGAGGAGAGGAGATAAATCACAAAATCACAAATAAGTAAAAAGTAAAAAATAAGTGTACTAATCATTGTCACACATATTCATTATCACATTGTAAATTCTGCGAAGGTGATAAAAACAGGGTGTTATACCAAAGAGTATGGGTTGCAGAAAGGGATCACGTCAGACAGGGTCAGTGAGGAAGTTCTCTCAGGGGAGGTAATGTTTGGACAGTGGCCAGAATTAAATGAATTAGTCATGCATGTGAAGATCTGGGTGGAAAGCCTTCTGTGAAAAGAGTAGCGCAAATGCAACAACACTACTCTCTATTGAGTTGGAATTATTAGATCAGAAAGGAGAGCATTTAAGAGGCTGAGTGGGAGAAGCAGAAACGATGCCAGCTCAAAGATGGTATGTAAGACTCAGGCAAGGACCAGTTCATATAGGACCTTGTAGAACTCAGGAGGTCAAACTTTATTCCCCATGCAATAAGATATCACTGGAGGATTTGGGAAAGAAAGGATTTGATTTACATTTTAAAAGGTCTCTCGGGGCGCCTGGGTGGCGCAGTCGGTTAAGCGTCCGACTTCAGCCAGGTCACGATCTCGCGGTCCGTGAGTTCGAGCCCCGGGTCAGGCTCTGGGCTGATGGCTCGGAGCCTGGAGCCTGTTTCCGATTCTGTGTCTCCCTCTCTCTCTGCCCCTCCCCCGTTCATGCTCTGTCTCTCTCTGTCCCAAAAATAAATAAAAAACGTTGAAAAAAAAAATTTAAAAAAAAAGGTCTCTCAAGAGGTAGGAAGAGAATAGTCCAGGAGCAAGAGAGCAAACAGCCCCTTTTTGAAGGGCTTTCACAGACTAGCAGTTTGACCTCTTTTGGGAATCACAAAGTTCTTTTTACAATGTCTTCAGAAAAAAATCAATTTATCTGGTTTAAATCCTAGGAAAAGTCAAATATCTGCCAAGTAATTAGTTTGCATTTATTTGATGGATGATTATACATCACGTTACTGATAACTGTGTTGCTTCCTGGACCCCAAGTAAAAGTGTAAGGAATCCCATGCAGCCCATTATGTGCAATGTACGTATCACTGATGATTCTTAATTTAAGTTCCTTCTTTTCTCTTTGTCTTACTTTTCTCACTTGTATTCAAACATTTTACAATGTATCATGCATAGCTATATAATATACAGTGTACAGCTTTGGAATCAGATTTTAATCCTCTGGGTTTCTTTAATTTGAATAAGTGGAAGAGAAAATCATTGTTGGATGATTAATAACCTAATTAATCATTAAAATTAGATAGATGTACAAATTCCTAGGCATTATATCAATTTATGTTTCATCACTTAAATTTCAATAAACCTTAATAGATTTTTGTGTTATATAGTCATCTTCACTACCAAAATAAATAAACACTGTGGCTCTAAGCAGAAAACAATGAAAGATAGTGGTATACATTATAAAAGACTGATACAGGATCAAATCCTAAATCCTTAATTTATAAAATGTTACTTAAAACCAGAAATTATAGCTCACTATTTTTCACAATTATAAAGAATATTACATTTATTTTAAAAGGCATTTTCATAGTTTACATATGTATTTGATTTATTCCAAAGATTCTTTTCATATTGTAACTATATATATTATTATCACTGATTTATGAAGCATTCAGTGTGAGTTTCTTAACCCGCTGAAATTTTATGACATTTGTGGATTTCATTATACATGCACGTAGATATATACATACACAGATGTGCTTATCATATTCAATGTCAGGACTGAATTTTCATATTTTTACATTATATGATTTTTGCAAATATATATAATGGCTGAGGTTTTTAAAATAAAGTTTTAGAACTATTGACATCCCATGGAAGACAATAGAAAATGTACTTAACCAGAAATGTTAGATCAAGTTTTAAAAGTCAGAAAATAGTGTCAAGAAAATCTACTGTTATTGTTCATAAATCAGCGTGTGTAGAATTAAAAATGTGACAATGTTTTAAGTTAGACTTCATGAAAAACCTATACAGTTTTGAGAGCATGTCTTGACGTTTAAAGCATATGCAGCAACTCATTGTATAAAAATGGCCTAGTTCCCAAGACAGCAGCTCAAATATATTCTCTACCTGAAAAATATCTGCAAAGCTGCCTGCATTTTGCAAAATTGTTTGCCAATGGAACACAGAACAAAATATTCAAAACACAATAGACAGAAGAAAATTTAAGAAAATTAAGATAGTATGTCTTCATGATTATATGTTATGTTTAAAGATCTCACCTTATGTGAAAAGCTTTAAATAAAAATTTGCTTTAGCAATTTGTGTTCACTTTTTGCAAGTGTTTATGCCATGTAACATGGAATCTAATGATATATATTATCTATCTGTATCTATCAATATCAGGAGATGCTATAATTTTTATATTTATAAAGGTGCATGATGACATCTCATATAATACTTAGTTGTTGATTAGTTAATCATTAATGATTTGAGTAATTAATGTGTTTAATGTTTTATAATATTTTATATGAATTGTCATTACATTTTCATAAAAATTCCAGGAATCCGATATCCTTCTTGCTTTACTTATAAATAAGAAAATTCATACACATAAAATTTAGATATATATCAAGTACTAAGTAGCAGATATGGACTAAGACTGACCTATCTTTGTCAGTGTATATTGAGCTAGTCATATAGCATTAAAGAAAATCCTTTCTAGTTGAAACTTCGAGATTCTCTGTACTTTTTGTTTTTGTAGTAGACATCATTCTGTTAAATAAAATTCAAAAGCAAATGCACCTTCTTCTAAGTACAGTCATCCTCCAGATGGCGAGTTATTTTTTTCCTCACTATATTCTCCAAGGCTTTCCTCCACTATCTTCATCTGGATAACAATTGCATCTTTTAAAACAAAAGGAATCTTGTGTTCTCAGCGCTGAAGACGGTAAGCTTCTGCTGTATTACCTCTCAGCCTTCTATCACCCCAATGCACTCCTTTTTGTTCCCTATTTCCTATTGTTCCTAGATTGGTGTGTATGTTTTTTTTATTCTGAAACATTAAATTTAGAGAAAATTGGTGAAAATAGTATAAGTAATTACAGTCTATCTTTTACACAATTCAGAAAATATCCACTTCCTTTATTATTCTCTTATATACACATACATTTTTCTTGTCTATTTAAAAGTTATGAACTCTTAAATATTTCAATTAAATATTTCAATATATATTTCCTCAGAAATTCTCTGACATAACCACAGTTCACTATCAAAATCTGGAAAGTTGTCATTATTACAATATCCTGGTTCATACTCAAATTTTATCAATTGCTCTAATGATATTTTGTAACTATTTATCCTGCTCCAAAAACCAATCCAAGATGATGCATTCATTGTATTTCGTTGCCTTGTTTTCTAAAGCTCTTTAAATCTGGAACACATGCTATCTTTATTTGCCTTTCTTGATGTTGACATTTTTGGACTATGGGCCTGCCTGTGATTTTGCAAAGTGTACCTCAGTTGGGATAATAGATATTTCCTGATGATTAGGTCCTGATGATTATGCATAGAGTGTTGTATTTTATGTCCATGTCAAGATAAAAAACAAGTCCCTCACTCCAGAAGCTTTTCCCAATAAACCATGTCCCTCTACCTTCCAGTGTCAATAATCATTATTTTTTCCACAATATATTTGTTTTACCTGTTCTCAAACTGCCTATACATACTTTTGTAACAAACTGCTAAGACTTTTCCCATCTTTCCATGTTACTCACAGTTTATAGTTTGTCTATTTTCTTTTTTTTTTTTAACGTTTATTTATTTTTGAGACAGAGAGAGACAGAGCATGAGCAGGGGAGGGTCAGAGAGAGAGGGAGACACAGAATCTGAAACAGGCTCCAGGTTCTGAGCTGTCAGCACAGAGCCCGACGCGAGGCTCGAACTCACGGACCGTGAGATCATGACCTGAGCCGAAGTAGGCCACTTAACCGACTGAGCCACCCAGGCGCCCCTGTCTATTTTCTTAAACGTATTTTGTAGAGAAGTATTTAATTTCAGTGAAGTTTGATTAATTTTATTCTTTTCTTATTTTTTCTATGTCTAGTCTATGAATACTTTGCTTAACCAAAGGTTGCAATGTTATTAAAATAATTTTGTGTGTAGAATGATATAGGAGTCTGAATTTTTTTCCCCATATGTACATTCAGTTTTTCTAGTACAATTTGTTAAAAAATATTTGCCTTTACTTACTGGATTTCTTGAGTGTCATAGTGGAAAGACAATGTTGAGACTATTTCTGTTTGGGCCCTATGTTCTGTTTCTTTCTTTTATTTATTTGGTTCTCCTTATTTGGTTTTATTTTAGTTTTGTATTGAATCTTGATTTCAAGTTCTCCAAATTTGTTCTTCAGGATTTCTCTATATATACTAGGTACTCACCTCAATGTTTTCATATGAATTTTAGGATTCATCAAATCTTACTGATATTTTTTAAACATTTTGAGCCCTGTAATCCATGAATCTGATATATCTCTCCATGTTTTAAGGTCTCTTTAAATTCCTCTTAACAACATTTTGTAGATTTTTATACAGACAACTTGTCCATCTACAGCCTAATTTTTCTAACATGTTTATATTTTAACACTTTTAAAATTATTTTAAGCTGTATTCTTCTACTTTGCTCTAAATTATAGAAGTTAAATTGATTCTTACATATTGAATTTGTATCCCATGAACTTTCAGGATTTGTTTATAGTTTAGTTGTTTTGTAGATCCCTGAGGATTTTATGCATTAGGGTTCTATATAAATAATCCTATCTGTGAATAGGGGCGGTTATATTTTTTTCACTTTTATCTTTACTCTATTTAAAAAAATTTTTTTTCTTGCTTTTTGTTGTGGTCACTTGTAAAATTTTATTGTTTATCTATTTTTGAGAGAGACAGAGAGAGTGAGTGTGCAGAAGCAGGGGAGGGGCAGAGGGAGAGGGTGAGAGAGAATCCCAGCCAGGATCCGCACTGTCAGCACAGAGCCCAATGTGGGGCTTGACCCACGAACCATGAGATCATGACCTGAGCCGAAATCAAGAGTCGAACTATTAACCGACTGAGCCACTCAGGTGCCCCATTACTTGTAAAATTGTAAACAGAAGTGTGGAGAAAATAATTCCTTGCCTCATTGAAGGTATTTGTGAGAAAAGCACTAAATCCTTTAGGATTAACTATGTTAGACAGAAATTTTTTAAAGATGCTTTTTATTCATTTCTAATTTGCTGGGTTTTTGAAAAACCTAAAAGTTTTCAATTTTGTCATGCAATTTTTAAAAATCTTCTGAGATGACCATGTAATCGTGCTCATTTTTCTGTTAATGTAACAATTGATTACTTTTTATGAGTTAACCATTTCTGCCTTTTTGGGGTAAACATAACTTGGGCATGTTGTATTACATTTTACTGTATTGGTGAATTTTATTTTCTGACATTTTCAAGGATTTTCTCATCTATATTTATGATGGATATATATATACTTTTTGATAATCTTTTATTATGTTTTGGTGTTAAGGTTGTAGTATTAAGGTATTAAGGCATCAGAAAATGAGTTAGGACATATTTCCACTTTCTCTATATTCTAAAAGGATTTGAGTAAATTTTGTTTTATTTCTTCTTTGTAGATTTCATTAGTAAAGTTATTTGTGCTTAAAGTTTTTGCTGTGTGAAGATTTGAATTCATTTGAAAATGAATGAAAATAAATGCCTCTGCCATGGAATTGGCATTATCTGGCCTATCTGTTTATTTTATTCTAAGCTTGTTATGGCTACTTACCTTGAATGTTGTACAGATTTGAACTCACCTTGAAACTGTGAAACACTCTTTTACTAAACTCCAAATCTTCATTAACAACATTTTAATTTTCCTTAGCTTTTGTGTTCTGGAACTAATTCCTAATAAAGCATAACTATGTCATCTGTAAATGGGGAAATGATTTGATGTTCTTTTGCTGTGGTCATAGCATTATTCTTTTTTTAAATAAAATTTTGTTTATTAAATTTATTAAATAAATTTATGTTTCTTTTATCTAACACGATAATGTTCTTAGCAATGAGATGTAGAATGTTTCTAAATACAACTGACAGTAAATGAGTTAAGTTTTAAGAAAGAGCTAAAGCCAAAATACTCTTACTTCTGACCTCATCTCATATAGTATGACTTTATAAGGCAAGAGTAAGTGGACTGATTGGCTTATTTTTTGAGTCTGGTATTTTGTAATTTCCTAATAATATGATTCCTAACAAGCCAATATAAAAATGCTGAGCAAGTGTGAACAAACTACTGAAGTATGCAACTAACACTAATTTTATTGTTTTTCTGTGCTCAGGTAGAAAGGGAACAATTTCACTGGAAATAAGGTGGATACTTTTGAAGGTTTCTGTAATAAAATAAAAATGATCACTTACTTACTTATCAATTATTGGTAGGAAATAGTCTGCCAGCACTGGGAGAATAAAACAATATGTAAAAGTAGGGAGTATGTGAAAATGTGACATATAACACTTTATATACTATATAGGCTGAGATGTTTGTCAATAATATGGTGTCAGAAAGGGTGCCAAATCAGAAATAGTTTACCTTTTGTCAATTGCTTATTTATTATAGCTTAGAAATCAATATAGAGTATGGTTTCTTTTTTTGAGATTGCATATTATTTAAAGCAAAATGTTTTCATTTCAGCAGATATCAAAATCTTTCATATTAGATTAATCTTATCTTCACTTTTGGACTTTTCACTACTTTAGAGACAGCATTGTGCATTATTAATTTTTGTACTTTGGCTCTCTCTGAAGTAGTGCTCATTCAATATATTATTTGGAAATATTTAAACTTGACGGATTAAAATATTTTCGTAATATGAGTGTCTATTCATCCATTAATGGACACAAATTTCTCAAAAGACCTAATATGATCTATATTAGAATAACTATATTGCCTTCAATCTGAGTAACTTCCAGCTTCATCAGAAAGTCCCTACTCCATGATTAGTTAATTAAGGCTGTATATTTTAACAAAGACTGCTTACTCACTTGTGAAAACAGAAGGTTGTAATTTTAGTTCTGTGCTTTGTCTGATCTCTTTCTGAAGACAGATGAGAAAAGCAGCCCATTTGAAATGCCTAAAATATGACATTCCATGCCTTATGATATTTTATTGAACTTGATTACCACATCATTAATTGTCAGGACTGAAATTATTTTCTTGATCTTCTCATAAGAGTTGTTTTATTTATCAATCCTTCACTCGAAATGATCTTGATGTATTTTGAAACATGATTTCCTCTTTTCTTAGCATTACATCATATTAGAACCAGATTGAATGACATTCCCAGAAGCAGAATATATCAGATTCTATTGTTTTTTTTTCTTTTCAAGATATTGAGTAGAAAGGTCACTCTATTTTTTCCAATACTGAATCTTTTAGAGGTATGAACAAAGTAAAATTTACAAAGATCTTGGCATCTAGGTTAGTACTGCTATAATTGTATTTCAGCATTTGGCTTCAGTTAATTTTTCCAGGAGGATTTCACAAACTGCAGATATACTACTCACTTCAAAATGGTACTAGATTTTCTTCAATATGTTTGTCCACAAAATTCATCCCCTAAACCTCTTTATTTATAAATAAATTTCATTGAGTGCATTCTTACCAGATAGTTAAATACAACTACAGTTTTTTCCTTTGTTTGTAACCAAAGAACAAAACCTTATCATTAGAGAGGGATATGAGACTCAGTTACTGGCATAAATAATAATGAGATATTTTATAGTGGATGAATTACACCATGTCACCTGTAATACTGCTGACACATTTTTGGAAAAAAAGTAGTATTTAGTTTGAAGGGAAATGTAGTAAAATGACAGCTCTAATTTAATTTGTGTTGATACATAATCATGTGAAGGTAACTAACATATTGAACTAGCATTTTGTCACTTCTGGTGAAGTATAACCATGAAACTGTGCCATTATAATTACTTTTAATAAATTACTGACATTATTAAAGTGCATGAATGCACAACGTTCAGCTTGCCCCAGTTTTTCTACCTTTATGTTACAGATGCCATAATTTTCTCTTTTACTTTGGGATGGCTTTCTGTACAGAGGAACTCTAAATCTTTCCCATCCCATAAATACGTGAACATAAACCCATGATTTATTACAATTTAGCTTCTGTTTCTGTGGAGGAGGTTTACTGTGCTGAGAAAACTCATTAATCTCATTCACAGTTCGTAGTATAAACATAACCTTTACAATATATAACAGAACAAATTATGTGTTTGTGTGATTTACTGTCTCTGCTTTGGAAAAAGAACAAATTGTAGTGTTTTTTCTACTTTTAGTTTCAATATTCATTGATAAATTTGTACTTTTAACCCAAACCAGGTATAAAATACATTATTTTTCACTTTGACATGTGTTCTTGCATTTACTCTGTATAAAAAGAAATACCAAGATGTGATTTGACAAGAAACAAACTTTAGAGTAAAACTATCTGCTGTTGTGTTTGTGTGTTATGAAACTGGCTTGTGATACTGAATGTGATTGTGGATACAATCTTATATATACGCAATTCTATGGTATCTTTTAAACTCCATTTCATGTTAACTTACTACAGGATTTCTTTAAAGGAAACGCACTTAAAGCATACACTTTTAATTTGTGCAGAATAACTTCTTTATTTTGTACGGTTTTTGCTAAGTCACTACAGGTTCCCCTGAGACCCAACAGTTGAGTTTGAAAGATGTAACTGTGGTAATAAGAAAAAAGTTCTGCCACCACCTCATGAGCTTTGTTTTAAATCCTTTCTCATCTGTTTCATTTGTCTTTGCAATTTTCTGAAAATTCTATTTTACTCAATTTCTTCTCTTTCTAAACATTTGTATTTTAAAAAGATAATTCTTACATCAAATTGGACTTTCTCAGTAAAAGCATTCTAGCATCACTTATTGATTTGCAAAATGATAGTTTCCAACAATTAGTGGAAGGGAATACTGCTTTTTTTGGGTTCATAATCTGCAGTATGCACATTTTATTTTTATGTAGCTAAGATTAATCTATGAATTGAGTTATATAAGGTTAACTATAAGATAAGTTAACCTATCAATTAACTCATCAATTAAAAGACTATTTTAACTTGGTAAAAAGTAATTTTTAAAATAAATTAATAATCATCCAATGGAAGGGTAATTTTTCTTTTTAAATTTACTTGGATAGAATATTCTGAGAGGTATTCATGAGGGATTTTTGCCCTAGGACTGAAAGAGAAATACTGCTTACAAGCACTAGGGTGGCTTTAAAATATATTCTAGTAATCAAGAACAATTTAAAAGGAAATCTACTCATTACTTTTATTGGTCTGTCATATCTGAAAGCACATCCTTTAGCTGTCAACCAACTGTTGTCCCCAAGCCTGCCAAAAAGGCAGTAGAGGGCACTGTGAGAATGTGACAATACAGCAAAGATATTGACTACTTTCAGCAGGATACCTTGAAACGCCGCAAAGAAGGGGAGTCGTTTTTCAATCCTAAATTATCCTTGATTTACTGATCCTTGAGTGGAGAGTCACCTGTCAGAATCTGCTTCTTACCAAATGGATGTTTGGTGTTCAGTTGGCTCACATCTCAGTCTCTTGAAGCCTTTTCTCTGAACCAGACTTGGACTGTAGGTCAATGTGCATCAGCATATGGCTTAATTTTCATCTGAGAGCTTTTTCCATAATACTCTGATAAATGGTGATTCTTTCCATCTGTCAATTTTCCTTGCCCCTTTGATCCCAGTATGGATAGAGCAAGGCTCTTACTCTGACTGCCAAAAACAAATTACTTTTGACAAAGAAAACTCTCAAATTCAAGGTACCTCTCTCATTTCCTTGCCTCCAAAGTGTCCTGGCCGATTGTATATGACAATGGCAATTTTGGAGTGGGATTTGAGCTCACAATAGCATCATGATTGCCTCAGAGCACAGCCCTGTGGTCAGATGACTAATTTCTTGGTTAGTTTTTACTTTGTACTTCTTAACCAGGGAATAGGTGAAGAGGAGGGGCAAAATATTATCTGAACAATTTACCCTAATTGCATTATTTAATCCAGGCCCATAGGTCTTATATTTTCTGAAAATTTGTCCCAGATCGTGAAAACCTGTCGACTGTCAGCTCTACTGTTCTGAACTCAAACTATTTCTTATTTTTGGCTTTCTGTGAGCAGTTAGTAGAAAATTGAAAAATATTGCAGCAATAATTGCTAGCAAGACTCTATTTATTATCAAAGTATCTACTTAGAGAAACTCGCTCCTCCTCTTCTCTTTCAAGATTAACATAAACCCAAACATTACAATTTATACTTTTCTAGTCTTCTATTGTTATCTTTGATATCTTTCTGATGCATTGTGATTGGAAAAATAACTCCAAAGAACTGAACCTACATTTACCTCTGAACGTTATACAACGTATATTTAAGTATTCATAATGAATAAGAGAATGATAAAAAGTGGCAGAGCATTGCACCCAAATGCACCTACACCTACCAGCTTATGTATTTTCCAAATTAGTGTTATTTCAGGAAAGCATGTTGAAAGGAAGTTTAAGAATTCCATACTGCATTATCCTTAATGTTTTTATACTTGTAAACAAAGCCTGAAGGGTAGCTGAAGAGTGAAACCAACTTGCAGAATCTGCAGTCAGGTATTCTAGATTTCAGTAGACACACAGACCCAGTTGATGTTCAGCGCCTGGGACAGAAACAGTTGAGTCTGCTAAATTCAGAACTAAATATATGTGATCCAAGATCATCGAAACTGTGCACAAAAGATACTATGGTATATACGTTTATTTTCTTGTACATTTATTTTATATGGTTAATATATAATTCCATACATATATGAATTTCTTGATTTCTAAAATTAATAAACCAATGTTAAAATATCACAGAGAAATTAAAAAAGGCAAAACATGAATTTGTAATATACTCCTTGTTCTCAGACTCAAAGATCAGCACATAATTTGATCTGAAATGAATGGTGTGCTTTATAGTAAAGCAGGTAATGTATTGCTATTATATTTTATATGTGTGTTCCCTCCTTACCACTTCCTTACTGCATTAGTCCTCCCCCCCCCCCCCCCCCCCCCCCCCCCCCCCCCATAACTCTGCTTAATTTTCCTTTAGTGGTAACAACATCTGGTGATTGTTCCTGTCCCGAGAGTGACTTTTCAGAAATTGGTGGGATGATCAGTGTGTATTTATATACTAGGATAATTTACTGCATAAAATACCTTCCTAGTCCCTGGTATCTTACAGTAAAACAAAATGTGCTGTGACTTGCCAACTTCATTAGATCAGCAATTTTACTGGCATTATTTTTGCAAGCATTAAGCTTTTGGAAGCAACATTAAATAAGCTTTATTTTCTGTTTAAAGTAAGTAAAGAAAAATAGTCATGATGTGTTAAGTGCTTATCATGCATCAGACACTGTAATGATAGTCTGCATGCGTCATTTCTAATCCTCATGACGGCTATGTTCAGCCAGTCTTATTAGCATTTTAAAACCAGGTAAGTGAAGCTCAGAGAGCTTAAAACACTGCTGAATGTAAACCCAGTATGCAAAGCCAGGCCCTCTGAGAGCACAATTCTTGCTCTCTCTAACATGTCCAGCTGCCATCGCCACTGTGTTCTTCTTGACCAATATTTAGGTCCAGGTTTGCACCGAGTGTTTCCCTTACAGATAATAGTTACATTCTTCAGCACAATGTGGAAGACCCTATGAGGAATAAGGATTCTGTTTTTACTTTTTCTGGCCTTTCCTCAGTATTGGCCCATTCACTTGAATTTGTAATGGTCTGTGCAGAGCCAGACTTAAGTCTGTGCTGAGATTTAGAGACCATTTATTTGAAATAGCGGCTAAGACAAGCCCAAAATTAATTCTGGAGAAGAAATAATAAGCCTGGTCATAGTACACTCGATGCAAGTACCATGGTATTGTGGTGGTCATTTTTTTTCTGGACGTAGGATTTTTATTTGAGAATTTCATATGAGGGATTTCACACTGAATATCAGTATCAGGAATTCTTTTTTTCAACAGAGAAACTCTTTAATTTCTTTTAGGATTTTCAAAATGGTTTACTTTGTAAACAGAATCATGTTTCTGTATTTTATTAATTTCTAGAAATTTTGTAAACAAATCGTGTCCCCCTTTGAGTTAATATACAAAATAGTATAGCTTACAACCTAATGAATTTTTCTCATTTTTGGTCTTTACCTTTAGTCTTTTTTTTTTAATGTTTATTTATTTATCTTGAGCTAGAGAGAAAGAGAAAGAGAGAGCGCGTGCTAGCTGGGGAGGGGCAGAGAGAGGGAGAGAGAGAATCCCAAGCAGGCTCAGCACTGTCAGCACAAAGCCTGACCTAGGGCTCGAACTCACAAACCATGAGATGATGACCTGAGCCAAAATCAAAACTCAGACGTCAGATGTTTAACTGACTGAGCCAGACAAAAGCCCCTACCTTTTGTCTTTTTGCTCAGTGTTCACCATGATTTTGCTTTTATTTTTAGTCAACAATATCTTTAATACAACTACACATTAGAACCTTATACAACAAGACAAGGCATAAAAACTTGTAAGTACAGAAATAAATAATCTTGTATCACTAACAGAATAATTTTCCTGTGTCTTGTTAAACTTTAAAAATTTTTTTTTCAACGTTTTTTAATTTATTTTTAGGACAGAGAGAGACAGAGCATGAACGGGGGAGGGACAGAGAGAGAGGGAGACACAGAATCGGAAGCAGGCTCCAGGATCCGAGCCATCAGCCCAGAGCCTGACGCGGGGCTCGAACTCACGGACCGCGAGATCGTGACCTGGCTGAAGTCGGACGCTTAACCGACTGCGCCACCCAGGCGCCCCAAACTTTAGAGGCTCATGTCTATTAAAGTTCCCAAAGACCTAATGTCTAATGTTTAATCTAAGCCAGCATTACCCAGATTATTGCAGTAGCTTTTGAATTGATCTCATAGTACCCTCTCCACAGAGCATCCAAAATGATGCTGCAAAAGATTACATAGTCGCCGTCTTCCATATACTTAAAATATTTTCATGACCTTGCAATGTAGTTCAAATAAAATCCCAAATTCCTTAAGCTGCCCTAAGAGATTCTTGATCACTTGAACTCACCCGATATTTCCAAGTTTATCCTAGATTGTGCACACTCTGCTATGTCTACCTTGATCTGCTTCTTAGCACTTTTAGGTGCATATTTTCAGCCTGGAATTATCTCCTCCCATTCATTTCACCCCCAAATATCCTCTAAGAACCTCAGCTCAGTTACAGTGGCTCCTTGTGAAAACTCCCATTCCAGATCATCTGTTCTAAACTCGATCCCTGGGGCTATTCTCTTACATAATATTATTTTTATTGTAATCACAGCAGTTGTCACAATTAATCATTATATATTTATCATATGCTTTTTCCTAGAGGATAAATTCCCCCAAAGGAAGGAAGGCTGTCTGATATCCAGCAGCTAGTAGACCATCACTTAGCTTAGGTCATTAAAGAATAATTATGGGTACTTACAAATATATTTTCCTAAAACATATATATATATATATATATATATATATAAATCTACTTATTATTTTTCACTGTGTTTCACCACCAATTTAAAACTCTGTGATACTTAATTATTTACTTAAAATTAAAATTAAGCATGTGGAAGTGATAGCATCATTTAGTGAATTCCATTTAAAACTACATGTTTCAGGAGCTCAGTTAAGGTGGCTCAGTTAAGCATCTGACCCTTGATTTTGGCTCAGTTAAGCATCTGACCCTTGATCTCACGGTTTGTGAGATCTGTGCTGTTAGGAAGGAAGCTACTTGGGATTCTCTCTCTCCCTCTCTTTCTGCCCCTCTCCTGATTGTTCTCGCTCTCTCTCTCTCTGTCTCTCAAAATAAATAAATAAATAAATATTAAAAAAATAAAACTACATGTTTCATTGTGAGCCCACAGTGAGATCACATTATAAAGAATTGTTGAGTTATTAAAAATATGAAATATATATTTTACATTTGGAGAAGAAAGTTGAATTATTTGTATGCAATTTTATGCATATTGGATGTATAAATTTATATTGCAGCTATATTTGTGACAGGATATAGATGTTATAACAGAGGTAAATGTGGTCTGATTGAAAAATAGGTTGAGGCGCCTGGGTGTCTCCAGTTAAACTTCTGACTTCAGCTCAGGTCATGATCTCACGGTTCATGAGTTCAAATCCCACATTCAGCTCTGTGCTGGCAGCTCAGAGCCTAGAGCCTGCTTCAGATTCTGTGTTTCCCAACCTCTCTGCCCCTGCCCTGCTCACGTTCTGTCTCTCTCTCAAAAAAAAAAAAAAAAGTTACAAAAAACACTAAAGAAAAATAGGTATTATGTTAATCAGTAGAATGGCTACTTAGAATCTCTGCCATTACTAAGCCTTCAAGAACAGAGTTAGGATGAGCTGTTTATGTAGAGCTTGTTTACATTTGACATATAACCCTAATTATTAATTTAATGGTAACAATCTGTGCTAATCAGAAGACACATTTTTGCTACTTCATACTTCTATGTGTTTATATACTGTCATTAAGCCTCCTGATTTTCATTTTGCAACCTTGCTTTCTCTTTAAGAACAACTTAGCTCCCCAATCACTTTAATTTCTACCTTTCTGTTGCTCACTTGTTGCTTATGCCATATCCACTTTCTCTTTCTCACTTAATTATGCCAGCTTTTTAAACAGAACACCTGCTGAGGGGTTAGCTACTTTTGAAAAGATCCAATTGTCTTTGGAGCAAAATGAAATATAGGCACAGAGGCCCAATTATTATTAAGTGTTAGCATAATTGTAATTATAAGTGTTTCATTATATTACATCTGTTGAAGTTTTAAATGAATCTCTGCAATGTGCTATATTAATAAGCAGCAAGGAACTGCTGACTTGGCACCCTTTTGGATCACATTTGTGACAACAAAACAGGTTATGAAAATGAATTCGCCATAGGAGCCCTACTGAGTTAGTTACTGTGATTCACAAGCTTATTATGGTAATAAAGCAACATGAGACAATGCTAGGGACTCGGGTGTACAAGACATGCTCAGTATTGCTCCAAAAACATTATGAAGAAGAAGTAAGAAGTGCTGGGAATTGTACTTAGTGTAGCAGCTGTCGCACAGCTGAAGAAAATCCAAGTCCCTCTTCACCTCGCCCTTCTTCTTGATTCTTCCACCTGCAGCTTCCCTGACTCAGAATATACGGATTGTTTCAGTGACACAGAGGAATTATTGTCATCATGGTGTAGAGGTTGCAGATTCACCTTTTCTGTAAGAGGACACAGAAAAATGTCGCCGATCTGATCTTTAAACACAACGGGGGTTGTAATTGTTCTCTCTCCTTTGTGATTTCCACATGGAATGGCTGGGTTCAAACAAGCGCAAGAAACAGAAGAGACGAAGGTCAAGGGATGTTGAAGGAAACAAACTTTCGAGATCTGTAAATCTGGATTATCTCTCTGGCATATAAAAGAAATCAGCATGTGTTTTGTACCAATGCATAAATAGCAAAACCCCTGCCAAATATTTAATGTTTCTTTTAAAAATATTGTTTCAAAACCTTCATTTCCATTAACATTGTCACGTTTAGCTAACTTATAGGATGTTTATAACAAAGTAATTTAATAAACTGCTCTTTTCATTTTTTAAGACTCAACTGTAACTGTTTAATTTTATTCATTTATTAAAATAAATTTTATTATTACACAGTTAAAATTGAGTCTTAGAAAATTATGGTCAGGCAAATTTAATTCATCTGAGTCCTGTACAACTTTTCTTTGCATTTGTACCAAATCTACTTGTTTCTATAGAGATATAAACTTTTTCTACTGATGCATAATAAAGTACAGTACTATAAACTTAATGACTTAGGAGAGCACCCATTTATTTTTTTAAATTTTTTAAAAAATGTTTTATTTATTTATTTATTTAAAATTTTTTTTAATGTGGGGTGCCTGGATGGCTCAGTCGGTTAAGCGTCCAACTTCAGCTCAGGTCATGGTCTCGCGGTCTGTGAGTTCGAGCCCCTCATCAGGCTCTGTGCTGACAGCTCAGAGCCTGGAGCCTGTTTCAGATTCTGTGTTTCCCTCTTCCTCTCTCCTCCCCCGCTCATGCTCTGTCTCTCTCTTCTCAAAAATAAATAAACGTTAAAAAAATTTAAAAAAAATTTTAATGTTTATTTATTTTTGAGAGACAGAGAGATACAGAGGCGAGCAGGGGAGGGGCAGAGAAAGAGAAAGAGACACAGAATCTGAAGCAGACTCCAGGTTCTGATCTGTCAGAGCCCCACGCAGGGCTCAAACTCACCAACCATGAGATCATGACCTGAGCCGAAGTCGGACGCTTAACTAAGTGACCCAGGCACCCTAATGTTTTTTTTTATTTTTGAGAGAGAGAGAGAGAGGTTAAGAGAGAGGGGACAGAGAATCCCAAGCAGGCTCTGCACTGACAGCAGATTGCCCAATATGGGGCTTGAACTCAGGAACCATGAGATTATGACCTGATCCAAAGTTGGACGTTTAACCAACTGAACCACGCAGGTGTCCCAGGAGAGCACCCACTTAGCTCACAAATCTGTGGGTGAGAAGCTTGGGGACAATGTGGTTGGGTTTTCTTCTTAGGATCTCAATGGCTAAAATTCAAGATGTTGGTTAACCTATATTCTTGAGCATCTGGCAAAGAACTTTTTTTCCAAGCTTATTCAGTTCCTTGCAGCTAAAGGACTGAGGTTCTTGTTTCCTTGCTGGCTGTTGGTTGAAGTTCACTCTAAGCTACTAGAGGCTGCTACATTCCTTTCCACTGGTCTCTTATCATCTTCAAAGCCAGCAACACAGGATCTTTCCCGCATGGAATTCCTTATACTTCAAACGTCTCTGATCACTTCCCCAACCTCCAGAATCCAACCTCTAGATTTGAAGGATTACAAACCCTTCCAAAATATAATCTTCCTGTTGTAAGGTCAACTGATCTGGAATCTTAATTCCATATGCAGAATATCTTCATAGCAGCACTTAACATTAGTGTTTTATTGAATTACTGGAAGGACGTATATGTACTTTTGGTACAGGCCAAACTATTGAGGTTTGGTAGAGGCCAAACTATTGAGGACTATCACAAAATTCTGCCTTTCACTTAGTCCTTAATACAAACACATATTCAAGACATCAAGTAAATGCCAGAGAACTTGACTAGGATTATATTGCTGGACAGTGACTTAAGGCAATGTTTTCAAAGTGCAGCACCAAAAATCTATATTGTAACTTTTCAGAATATCTTTGATTTACCAAAAAATAATAATTTATCATTTTTGTTATATGTTAAGTTTTTTATTCATTCATACAACAAATATTTATTGCATCCTCTAATATGTTCAAAAGCTAGAGATAAAAAGATTAGGCTAGATCAATTCTCTCAGGGAACTTACAGATCCTTCATGTCAGACACTGATGAAACAGGAGACGTAGTTGCAAACAAGAACGATTCCTGTATTTGAGCAGTTTACAATTTTGTTGTGAAAAAGACGTAAAAGGAATAACTATAGGAGCAATTATTTCACTACAGTTGTGATGAGGGCGATAAAGGCAAGAATGTAGACTTCACAAGACATGTATCAGAGACTTCCTTGAGAAAGACACATTTTAGCTGCCATTTGAGGACCAGGAGATTGTGTTGTAATGAATGGCGAGAGGAAGAAAGAACACAGAGTGCTGATGGAGAATCTTAGCTCTTTCTTTTTTTTTTTTTTTAATTTTCTTTTAATGTTTATTTCTGAGACAGAGAGAAAGAGAGAGAGAGTGAGAGACAGAGAGAGACAGAGAGAGAGAGCACAAGCAGGGGAGGGGAAGAGAGAGAGGGAGATACAGAATCCTAAGCAGGCTCCAGGCTCCGAGCTGTCAGCACAGAGCCTAATGCGGGGCTCAAACTCACCGACCATGAGACCATGACCTGAGCTGAAGTTGGACACTTAACCTACTGAGCCACCCAGGTGCCCCTTAGCTCTTTCCTAATGATGAAAAATATTAGTAACATTTTTTTCTTTTGTGATACTACCCTGTAAAATGGACTAAGAAGCTTTTCTGTATAGTAAAATCTGTAATTTTTCTATAATTAAATATATCACTTCTTGAACCACTCATGGAAACAATTCTTGAGACAACTATTATCCTTTTGCCTTAAAGCATATAATAATATGCCTTCTCCACAAAGTAGAATGCAGTTAAAATTATATTTAAAACAAACATGCACACAGAGTTCAATATGTCTCTGGCACTCTTCTAAGTCATTTACAAATAACAACACATTTAATTCTCATAACCCTATGAGGTTGACACAATAATTATCTGAATTTTACATATGAAGAAACCTGAAGCACAGGAATCAAGAGTGATCAAGGAGTAAGAGAGACAGAGTGTGAACCAGGTGATGTGACTCTTGGTTCGTGATTGTAACTCTTAGGCTATAGTGCCCTTTGCTGACACCCACGGCCTGGATCAAAAGAGACTATGCTGTACAAACAGTTGCTATTTCTTTCTTTTTTTATCTTGACCCACTTGTGTCACAGTATTCTGCCTTTTTTTGCATGATGATGATTACTGATCAACTTTGAAAATAAATCACACGTGAAAAATTTGCTTTCTTTCTGCCTTTTATCACACTGCTACATTATTTTTAGAAAGTTCTCAGAAGTTAAAAGAGCATGCATTCTTTTTGAATGCTTGTCTATATTTGGTAAATATTTGATTTCTGATATGGACAAAAATACATCTTTAAGAGATGCAAAAATATAATCAAGTGGTTTAAAATTATTGTAGAAATATTATATTGAATTTGTCTATTTTTTTTAGGTATGTAAAGATATATGAAAAAGTCTGAGTTGTTTGTAGAATCAAATATGGCCATACATTTTTCTTTAATACTATCCTTTCTCTTCTCAGTATCAATCTTATTTTCATTCCTATGAATCATTTCTCATAGCACAATAAAGAACTGATAATTTTTTTCTAAGGCTTGGATTAGAAGCCTTTCTGGATTAACAAGAAAAAGCAATAAAACGTATACAATTCAGAATAAAAAAGTAATTTGTCTTGTTTTGTAGAAAAGAATATTCATACACAGAAATAATCCTAGAGCATCTAATAATAACTAAACAAACAAGTGGATTTAGAAAAATTGAATAATGCAATTTGAAAATAACACAAATCAGTTGAATTTCTTTATACTAGCAACAAACAAATAATAGCAATAGCATCAAAACATATAATGCTTTGGGATAAATTTTAAATACTGTGTGTAACATTTTTTACAGTGCATATTTAAAAATATTTTCTGAAGGAAATTAAATCCTAAAAAAAGGGAAGAAAAAAGAATTTATCAGGCAGGGTCCTCGGGAAAAACAGAACCAATAGGATGTATGTAAATAAAGAAAGACATTTATTTTAAGGAATTGGCTCGCTCATTTGTTGGGGCTGGTGGATCCAAAATTTGCAGGACAGGCCAACATGCTGGAAATTCTGGCAGGAGTTAATATTGCAGTCTTGAATCTGAAGGCAGTCTTGAATACTCCCTCTTTGGGGAACCTAAGGTGCTTTTCTTAAAGCTTTCAACTGGATGAGGTACACTCATAATTTGCTTTACTCAGAAGTCTACTGATTACAACTGAGTAACATTTTGAAAATATCGTCACGTTCAGATTGAAGTTTAACTAAACAACTGGGTATTGTAGCCCAGCCAAGTTGACACATATATTTAACCATCACAGTAAGACATATACCATGTTTATAAATTGAGAAACTCAGTATTGTAAACGTGATCATTATTCCCATTGATCTATAGATTCAGTACAATCCCAAGAGAAATCCCTGCAGGCTTTTTTTTTTTCTTTTTGGTAGAAATTTATAAGCTTCTTCTAGAATCTATAAGTATTTGAAAATGAAATATTACAGCAAACAGAATCGTAAATGCAAAGGGCAGTGTTAGAGAAGTTAAATATCTCAATTTTAAAACTTACCATGAAGTCAAATTAAACAAGAAATTATGGTCTTGTCAATAGGATGCCAATAGGATTATGCCAATAGGATGGGCATAAATGTAGAGATTAGAGAAATACAGCCACACATACATGATGAAGTGATTTTCAGAAAGATGCCAAGGTGATTAAATAGGGAAATAGTTATTTCAAGAATAACTTTGAAACAATGTGGTATGGTTTTAGTAGTACATATATATCTCAATCTCTACATCGTGCAATATGTAAAATTTAACTCAAAATGAGTGGTAAACCCAGATGTCAAAGCAACAATGATAAAACTTCTAGAAGAAAACATAGAAGAAAATGTTTGGGGTAGGCAAAAGTGGCTTAAACAGTACACAAAAAGCACGAAATTTGAAAGAAATGATTGCTAAGTAAACTTTGTCAAAATTAAAAAAAATATTTTGTTCTTCAAAATTTGCCACTTCTTTAACAAAATGACAATGCAAAACACAGATAGGCAGAAAATATGTGCATTCATATCTTTGAAAAAAGACTTGCATCCAGAATATATAAAAACTCTTAGAATCCAATAAGAAGATAATAAAAAAAATATGCAAAGGACATTAAAGAAACATCATGAAAGAAACTCTTCAAAAGCTGTTTAACACTATTAGGCATCAAAGAAATGTAAATTAATACTCCAGTGAGATACTACCACATGATTACTGCAATAGCTTAAAATTTTAAAAAGACCAAGAATTCAAGTTTAGTGAGGTTGTGATATAACTGGACCCTTGTATGATCCGTTGTTGATGCACATGATGGCACAAACACTTTGGAAAAGGGTTAGACAGTTTCTTACAAATTTAACATAACCATCATATGATCCAGCAATCCCACTCTGGGTATTTACCCAAGCAAAGCAAAACTTACCTTCTCACCAAAACTTGAGGATGATGCTTCAGAATAGATTTATTCATAATAACTCAGAATTGGAACAGTCCAAAATGTCTATCAAAAAGTTCATTCTTAAACAAATTGTGCTGTGTTTGTAAAAGGGAATACTAATTATCAATTAAGAGATGAATAACTGATATAAAAGCACTGTGGATGAAGTCCAAAAACATTATGCTGAAAATAAGAAATAGACAGAAAAATGTACTATATCATTCCATTCATATGAAATTCTCAAATAGGCAAAAATTATTTATAGTGTGAGTAAAAGGCTTGAAGGAACAATTTTGGGATGTGAAAAGTTATACTTCTTGATTGGAGTTGCAGTTACATTGGTGTATACATTTGTCCAAACTTATCAAACTTCCGCTTAAAATGGGACAATTTTGCTGTATGCAAATTACATCACAATAAGGTGACTTAAAAATAAAATCTCATATTATGAAAAACTTGTGGTTGTGTTTTAACAGTTTCATGTTCATCATTTGTCCTCAGTCACTTCCATGGTATAATATTACTCACTTTTCCAGATTCATTCCCTCCACCACCACTTGTTATTGACAAGTTGAGCCACTTTTCAGTTGATAACATTACTGGGATAATCAAATAAAACCGGGAGAACATTTGGACTTTACTCTGTTACTAGATATTAAGACTTATTTGTTAAGTTCGATAGTATTATGTTGTGGAATGATGACAGAGATTAGAATGTTAAACCTAGTTTAAAAGGAAAGGTGATGTGGGGTGCTGGGGTGGCTTAGTCATTTAAGCAGCTGACTCTTGATCTCAGCTCAGGTCTTGAACTCAGGGTTGTGAATTCAAGCACCCTGTTGGGGTCCTCGCTGGGCATGAAGACTACTTAAGAAAAATGAACAAATGTGGTGTACAAATAATAGGAAAATTGCATAATACATCAAACTCCACTTGGCACAAAAATAATAGGGTAGAATTGGACATAAATTTTAAAGTTATAATATCATTTTTGATGCTATAATGAGAAAAATTCTTGCTTGCATTGCAATTAAACTGTTAACTGAGTATTTCTTCAAATATATGGAAAGCAGAGTTATGGACTCAATGTTTGTGTCCCCCACGGAATTCATATGTTAAAGCTAGAGCTTTAACCCCTAATGTGATGGTATTTGTATGTGAAGGTTTGGAAGATAATTAGATGCAGATGAGGTCATGAGAGTGAGCATATGCTGGGATTAGTGTTCTTCTAAAAAGAGGAAGAGAGACCAGCACTGTGTCTTTCAACCATATGAGCACACAGTGAGAAGTTAGACATCTACAAGCCAGAACGAGGGTTCTTACCAAAAACCGAATCATGTCAGCAACTTGATCTGGGACTTTCTAGCCTCCAGAATTATGAGAAATAGATGTTTGTTGTTCAACCACCCAATCTATGGTTATTTTGTTATAGCAGCCCAACCTGACTACGACAGTCAGTTTCTAAAAAATTATTTCCCTCTCCCCTCACAACTAGTTTCTATCCAAGATGATTTTAGGTGGCATGTACTTTTAAAAACTCACAGTTATATGTTTCTTCAATATATATTAGGAAAAGTACAAGTATATGTCAAAACCATAACTTCATGTGAATTTTAGCTTCATCTTAAAATAGGTGGAAATGCATTCCAGGTGTATTCTACAAATCTCAGGTAGTATTAGTAAACTTTAGTTAGAAGAAATTAAACAAAAATTTTAAGATGATGCAAAAACAATCATTCAATTATTAACAATTCCATTAGTCAGTTTCCAAATCACTGTGTTATTTTTTTAAATTTCATTTCAAATTTCATTCTTTTCTTAAACAATACAAATCATCATTCGTTATAGTCATTGATTCAAGTGCACAAAATCCTTTTACCAATGGTTTAATATTCCTAGATATTAAACTATTTTGTGTCCTTTAAATGCTGCTTAGAATGAATTTCCAGTCAAAAGTAAAAGAAGTACACTGTTGTACAACTAATGCTTATTTTTCTGAAGTGTTATCTCTCAAACGGTATAAAATACCTTCATTTAGCTTACATTACACAGACTCAACATCCTGTGTTTACAAAAGACTTTCGTATAGCTGTTGCTCTGTATGAACTTATGGAGCACATTTTTTCCATGTTCTCCTGTCTCAGGATAAGACGGCATTTGTGTTTAGCACATGAAGATTGATTTTTGATGTAAGGAGCTTATTTTTGCTCAGAAATTTCTGCTTATTTTACTGAAATCCATCCTTACATCTACTATTCTAGTTCTATATAAATGTGACACAGACTTTCCATATCGAGCACTAAGGTAGATGATTTTATATGGTATGAACAATTGTCAGTTGCTAGTAATCAATTACTGCCAAGGATAATTTGATGCAGTCATATTTCTAAGAACAGTGTTTAAAAGTTTTGTCCTTCTGATGACTCACTGCTGTCATATTTCCAGCTGTGCTGAGTGTCTTTCACAGGTCTCTTCACGTTCATTTTAATTTGTTATTTTAATCAATAATATTGAAGTCACAGAAAGGAAAACCAGCCAGCTCAGTAATGACTGTCGACTTTTTGTTGATTTGAGCTAATTATGCCAATTTCACATATACACACATAACCAGGTTAAATGCAAGCTTGATCCCTAGCCTTGTACATAATAAGTGTTTAGACAGTGACATCTCATGGTAGAAGCTTTTTTTTTTTTTTTTCTAACTGATTCTCCTGTTCCTGGTTCTTATAAATTTAGGGACAAAATTTGGGTATGTTCCTAGAGCACATGCATGTTTCCCTGTTTTTATGCCTTTCCTTATGCCATTTTTCTGAGTGTTTTAAGTGGTCAAATGCTAAAGAGAGTTCTAGGGAGAGGAAAGGTTGAGAGAACACCGAGTTTTGGAATGAAGAGGTAATGAATAACTTTTGAAAGAGGAGGTTCCTTAGAAGCCAAAATATGTTAAATGTTTCTTAAGAAGTTGAGAGTTGGTGATTAAATAAGCACAGTCAAGGTGCACCTGAGTGGCTCAGTCAGTTAAGCATCTGACTTTGGCTCAGGTCATGATCTTATGGTTGGTGGGTTCAAGCCCCATGTCGGGCTCTGTGTTGACAGCTCAGAGCCTGGAGCCTACTTCAGATTCTGTCTCCCTCTCTCTCTGCCCCTGCCCTGCTCACTCTTTCTCTCTCTCTCTCTCAAAAATAAATAAACATTAAAAAAAAAGTTTACAAAAAAAAGACAGTCAGTACACACCAATTGTTTAAAAAAATTGGAAGTGAGATTGAAAAGAGGAGAAGGAAACCAAAGTATCATATGAAGATATTTCAGAGATTTAGACATTGGAGAGTGAAATTTAGAGACCAGTTCAGTACGGATTAGATATTTTACACTGTTCAGGGATAATTGAAGGAGCAGGTCCCCAGAGGATGAAGAAGAAAATGGAATTAAAGAAACTTAACAGGCAGCGGTATATCAATGCCTCTGAGAACATAAAAAAAGGAAAAAAGACTATTGTAAAGACCTAAGTATTTTGGATGATGCAGATGTATATTGGTGAAGTCATGCCAGTTAAACTTGATATTTTAGCAATGTAAAAAAACGCTATGTATATACAGGGCATGAGTATATAAAAATTCTTTGTACCTTTCTCTCATTTTTGCTGTGAACCTAAAACTGCTCTAAAATTAGTCTATTAAAAAATGTCATCTCCTTAAAATTAATGGGATGAATTAAAGCATGGAAAAAACAAACCTTTTGAGCACCTATCATCAACATTATAAGGAATCAGCAATCCCTATCAAAATAACACCAACGTTCTTCACAGAGCTAGAACAAATAACCCTAAAATTTGTATGGAACCAGAAAAGACCCCAAAGAGCCAAAGCAATCTTGAAAAAGAAAACCAGCACTGGAGGCATCACAATCCCAGACTTCAAGCTGCGTTACAAAGCTGTAATCATCAAGACAGTATGGTACTGGCACAAAAACACACTCAGATCAATGGAACAGACTACAGAACCCAGAAATGGATCCACAAATGTAAGGCCAACTGATCTGTAGTAAAGCAGGAAAGAATATCAAATGGAGTAAAGACAGTCTCTTGGGCAAATGGTGTTGGGAAAACTGGACAGCGACATACAGGAAAATGAACCTGGCCACCTTCTTACACCATACACAAAAATAAACTCAAAATGGATGAAAGGCCTAAATGTAAGACAGGAAGCCATCAAAATCCTCGAGGAGAAAGCAGGCTAAAAGTTCTTTGACCTTGGCCACAGCAACTTCTTACTCGACATGTCTCTGGAGGCAAGGGAAACAAAAGCAAAAATGAACTATTGGGACCTCATGAAAATAAAAAGCTTCTGCACAGTGAAGGAAACAATCAGCAAAATGGCAACTGATGCAATGGGAGAAGATATTTGCAAATGACATATCAGATAAAGGGTTAGCACCCAAAATCTATAAAGAACTTATCAAACTCAACACCCAAAAAACAAATAATCCAGAGTAGACATGGGCAAAAGGCATGAATAGACATTTCTCCAAGGAAGACATCCAGATGGCCACCCAACACATGAAAAAATGCTCAACACCACTCATCATCAAGGAAATGCAAATCAAAACCACAATGAGATACTACTCACACCTATCAGAATGGCTAATATTAACAACTCAGGCAACAGGAGATATTAGCGAGGATTGAGGAGAAAGATCTCTTTTGCACTGCTGGTGGGAATGCAAACTGGTGCAGCCACTCCAGAAAACAGTATGGAGGTTCCTCAAAGAATTAAAAATAGAACTACCTACCTATGACCCAATAGTTGCACTACTAGGTATTTATTCAAGGGATACAGGTGTGCTGTTTTGAAGGGGCCCATGCACCCCAATGTTTATAGCAGCACTATCAACAATAGCCAAAGTATGGAAAGAGCGCAAATGTCCGTCGATGGATGAATGGATAAAGAAGATGTGGTATATATATGCAATGGAGAAGTACTCGGTAATCAGAAAGAATGTAATCTTGCCATTTGCAACTACATGGATGGAACTAGAGGGTATTATGCTAAGCAAAATTAGTCAGTCAGAGAAAGACAAAAATCATATGACTTTACTCATATGAGGACTTTAATATACAAAATAGATGAACATAAGGGAAGTGAAGCAAAAATAATGTAAAAACAGGAAGCGGGACAAAATATAAGAGACTCTTACATATAGAGAACAGAGAGTTGCTGGAGGGATTGTAGGAGTGGGGATGGGTTACAAGGGAAGGGACATTAAGGAATCTACTCCTGAAATCATCGTTGCACTATATGCTAACTAACTTGAATATAAATTTAAAAAGTAAATTATAAAAATAATAAAAAATAAAAGAAATTATAAAAAAATAATAAAAATCAAAAAAATATTGCAACAATTTCTGGTAAAAATACTGAAAAAAAAACATTATAAAGAATCAGTCTCAGGGCTTAATAAAAGAATTCTAGAACAAAGATAAAGTCCCAATTAAAGTTATGACAACATGATTTTGCAGTGGGTTTAATTTTTTTTTTCACTTTTATAATTCCCAAATAAAACTCAAGATGTGTTTTGTTTTGTTATGTTTATTTTTTTTGTTTGGGGGTTTGTGGGTTTTTTGTTTCTTGTTTTTTTTTTTTTTTTGCATAAAGGGACAATATTGATGAACAAAATAGTTAGAGGCAAGAGAGACTAGGGTGCTAATAATGGTTGCTAATTATTGGACATCCACCATGAACCAAGCACTGTGGTGGCTGTTTCATAGAACTTATCACCAACCTTGAGAACATCTTATAAGGTAAATGTTATTGGGTTCATAGACAGATTATTATTACTATTATTAGTGTTATTGATTTTAGAATATAGCATTTGTTGAATGCTGACTGTGTGGTACTGATTAAATACTTCATAAGAATTATCTCATTTAGTCCTTGGGTCTTGAAGGGGACTCATATGTACTGGGCTGTCTAAGATGCTTGACACTCATTATCTCCATTTACATTTAACACAAGTTTATGCAGTAGCTCTCTCCACTTTTAGATAAGAGAACTCAGGAACAAAGTTGTTACATAATTTTGAATTCAAGTATAGATCATTTGGATTTAGAAGTTATATTCCTAAATGCCATGTGGACCAAGAATAAATTGGTTGACAATAGACTTCAGGCTAGTAAAGGAGTCAATTATTATCGGACTGGAAATGAAATGGAAAATCAGGAATTGTCATCCCATTTGTATTTAAACATTAGATAAAATCAGATTTGGAAGATGTGATTTATTAAGAGTCAAATGGATTTATGCCTATGAGGTTGTTGGAAGTGAAACATGACAATGGATATGTCCAAAGAGTTGGCGTTTATCATCACAAAGCACTCAGATATAATGACTAGTAGAGGCTGGATCAAATAGGTTTTGAATTTTTGAAGGATAAAAATGGGCAGTGGGATATATAGTAGCAGGACAATCCAGATACTAGTGCTAGGTAATAGTATAGCAATGGTTAAGGGGATTCAAGTGATAATATTGATGGGGCTTTCGAGAGAACATTACTGATGTGTCACATAGGACTTATAAGAGGGGAAACCAAATGGAGAAAAAAAAACCCAACCATTGTTATCCAAGACATGTTGTACTGTGTGTTTTAGTCTCAGTTTTCTTATGTATTAAAAAATTAAAAAGATCTAATCATTATCACTCATGGTGATATAACAATTAAAAGTGAATAGATCATTTCTGCCAAACCACTGGTACACAGTTTTTAAAGTACTGTTATTTTATGAGTTTGATAAATTAAGAAATTTAAAAGAAGATGAGTGTCTACCTTCTCATTTGCCATTTAGTTAGGGAAATCTTTCTTCTTACTCTGCCTACATTGAGAGAAAAGGTTATGTAATCCTAGGAGACTAAGATTGTGGAGACAAAAGAAGTAAAAGAAGGGCACAGTCAGTGGCTCAGTCAATTAAATGGTCAACTCTTGATTCTGGCTCTGGTCATGATCTCACATTCATGAGATTGAGCCCCACATCTGGCTCTGCACAGACAGTACAGAGCCTGGTTGGGATTTTCTGTCTCTCTGTGTCTTTCTCTGCCCCTCCCCTTCTCATGCTCTCTATCTCAAAATAAATAGTTAAACTTAAAAAAAAAGATTAAAATAAAAGAAGCAAAAGAGACCTACAACAGGCAGATAAAATCCACATTCTCATTGTCTCAAAAGACCTTTTCCTTGTCCTTAACCTAAGTTTTATGCCCTGTTTGAATGACTGGGAATGAATACATTAAACGCTAGATACATATTTTCCCCTCTAGTACAGAGTCTATAGTCACTGGAGCCGACAATCCCAGAAGCCATCAGGATGCAGACATAGCAACCACTTGCCATGTCACCTCATCCTGGTCCTAATGAGCCAAAGGTGAGGTGCTACTGCATGTCAAAGCGCTCTACTCCGTGAGGTCCATGGCATCTCTCCTCAGAAAAGCAGTTTGGATTAAACCCATCATGCCTATTTTTAATCTTACTTCCAATTCCATTTCCAAAGTATATGTCTCCAGGCTCCTAATTCATATCCGCACGACCATCTTGATGATAGTCTATACTTCCGAGTTCTCCACTCCCTATCCTTTCCAACATTCGACTAGGCCTTCTTCTTTATCACCAGACACCTCTATAGTCACATCACCTTCTCAGAGACTCCCCCCAGAACACATTTCCTCACCCAGGGCCTTTAAAGTGGGAAATGTTGATTTTCTCAAACATCATATATCTCATTGTAGGAAAATGGGTTAGTATTCTTCTTACTCACCTTTGCTGCTTTAAGACTGTCATTTCCCTAACCTCTTGTAAAAAGAATCACTTCCATGAAGCTCATGAATTGTTTATACCATCCTCTCCTCCATTCAATAACAATCATAGCTTACATGTATGTAGGGCTTATTAGGTGCTAGATTCTGTTTTACACACTTTGTATATTTTAAATTGATTAATCATAATCATAGCATCCTTGCCTCCCAACTCCTTCTCTGGTCTCTATCATACCCATACAGACACATTCTGCTTTACTGCTCATTAAATGATACAATGCCATAAAATTGAATCTCAGACACATTCTCTTCTCACTCTGTCCTATCTCCATAGGTAATCTCATTCACAAATTTATTTATTTACCAGTTAAATACTTCTGAGCCCCACATGCATATCTCTAGCCATATGTTGCCTCTGAGTTATAGATCAGTTTATGCACCAATTGCTTGAAAATGATATTTATACGGTGCCTGCGTGGCTCAGTCAGGTAAGCATCCAACTCTTGGTTTTTGGCTCAGGTCATGATCTCATGGTTTGTGTGTTTGAGCCCTGCATCAGGCTTTGCACTGTCAGTGTGGAGCCTGCTTGGGATTCTCTCTCTCCCTCTCTTTCTGCTCCTCCTCCGCTCATGCTTGCTCTGTCTCAAATAAACTAAAAAAATCTTTTGAAATACTGTTTGCATACCCTAAAAATCATCAAATTCAACAGTTCTAACATGTATACTCTTCCATATACTTTATTATAGTGAATAGGACCATTTATTTGGTAGTATGTCCCAGGACCAAAGGAGTCATCATGGAAACATGCCACATCCTCCCCACCTAATAGATCACCAGTTACTTTCTTTTTTACCTTTAAATATACTTTGAGTCCATCCACTTCTATTAATTAACACTACTGGTTTTTTTTTTTTTGTTTTTGTTTTGTTTAAACTACTACCACCTACCTAGACTATGTCTTCCTGGATTCATTCTTACCACTCAAAATGTTAACACATTGATTTAGAATGAATTTTTTTTAAGTTTATTTATTTATTTTGAGAGAGTGGGGTGGGAGGTAGAATAAGTGCACAAGCTGGGGAGGGACAGAGAGCAAGGGAGAGAGAGAATCCCTAGTAGGCTCTGCACTGACAGCAGCTCGATCCCACAAACTGTGAGAGCATGAAATCAAGAGTCAGATGCTTAGCCTACTGAGCCACCTAGGTGCCTCTGGTTTAGAATAAATTAAAAAAAAAATCTTCCTGGCTTCATGGTGTTCCTGTATGAATTACAAAATGTTCATGTTTTTTAAGGTAAGTTTCCATAGGATATCCAGGAAACATCAGAGAGCCATGCACTTACTTGTATTCTTACAACATTAAAAAACAAACAACAATAACTTAAAATATGAACTTCAGCCAAATTTAAGTAATCATTCTTGGGAAAGACCTTTAAAGTCTGTGGGGATGTAGCAGAATTAGAAATAAAGGTCTTATGATTTATCAAGAATAAATTTATCAAGAACTACTAGAGTAGCTCCCTATAAACCAACTCGGAGATGCAGAATTACATGCAGGAAGAATACTGGGATGTGTTCATGGGATATACAGCTACAAGGAAGTGATGGAAGCACAATTTGGTAGAGGGAAATGCTATAATATTGCAAATCACACCTTAATCAAATCTATGGGACACTTTGGAGTTGGCATGTACCTCTTCTATTGCCCCCGACTGTATCCCTCAGGAGGGCATAACCATGAAGTATGATGTAGTGCCTTGCAGTCAAGGGCACTTTCCAAATGAACGGTAAAGCTGTGAGCAACCAGCTACTGTTACCCTCAGCAAATAAGGGAAGGGTTAATTGTCCCTAAAGAGAGGATATGAGACAGGACCATATTATCTGGTACAGTAAATGTAGCTAAAACTTACTGGCTTCTTAACATAAATTTGTCCCATCTAGAAACAGATTTTCTGGAAATCTTGTTGGTCTTGTATTGTATCTTGGGAAACTTACAAGGAAAGGTTTAGAAAGACACAGCCCTGATGTGCAATTGATCTCAAGGACACAGGTGATACGCACCACCCCTCTCCTGTACCACCATTGTATATTCCTCTCACCAGTCATGAGCACATTTGCTGGTCCATATGACTACTCAGGTGGGATAGCCCAGACCCTCAATACTGAGATAGCTGAGCCCCCGTTTATCATATCTTGTTGTCGAGCTCTGCTTGCTACTGTTGTCTGTTTCCTAGTGAAGCTGGGCACAGGGCTATCACAAATAGCCAGGTGGAAATCAAAGTTGCAAATATTCTTCTGGTCAATCTGGCACTGAGCCTGCTTCCTGAGGATGATGTTCTTTATCATACATAGACTATCATTGTCTTGATACTCACGATCCCCTTTTCAATGGCTGAATACCCAGACAAATCATCCTTAATGTTCTTTCATTTAAAAAAAGAAATTTTGAATTAAAAGTGAGAGAAATGCCTGTCAGGCACAGGCACTATGTCAAGCATAGTTCTAGCCTTAAAATTAAGTAGTGAGCAATTAAGCCCTTCAACTCCTTCTAGAGCTGCAAAACTCAGTTGGGCTTGTTGGTTTTTCTAAACAATGTTGCCATAATAATATTTCCTGTTTTCATTTTGTAGTTGTTTTTTTTTTTTTGTTGGAGGGGGATATGCTGTTGCTATGTTAAAAAGGTGACATCTGTATGTATCAGTGAGAGTTAGAAACCGGTGAGGAATAAGGGATGGATACCCATGTCCCAACCAAAGAAATGGAGTTTAGTGGGCCATCACCCAACATGCTCTGGATCTGACCGCAGAGAATGAAATAGAAATAGAATAATGCAACTCTAACACAGTAAGTGCTTGCCTTGGATGGTATTATGTAGACCATTTAGCATTAATATAGTCCTTTCCTCAATTTAATAATATAAAATAGGTGTCACCAATCTTTTTATTTAGAGAACTAGATAATAAATACTTTAGGCTTTATGGACCATAATAGTTTCTAGTGCAACTACTAGACTGTGCCACTGTAAAGTGAAAGCAGCCACAGACAATATGTAAATGAGCAGACATGGCTGTGTTCCAATAAAACTTTATTTACAAAAACAGGTAGAGGGCTAGATTTCACCTGTGGACTATAGTTTTCTGGCACCTGGTATAAAAGGAAGAGAATCCATAGTTTTCTGGCAACCGTGCCCTGTGGATACCTCACTCTCCATGAGATTTATTAAAGAAGAATGTCTTGGCAGGCTTCCAGCAGAAATGAAGGAGACATAAATGAGTAGTGTCCACTCTTTTTACATACTTATTCATGAATCCTTTGCACTGCAATCTGCTTGTCATTACCAATCTTTAAATCCATGCTACTTCATTATAGTAGTGCTTAATTAATTTTTGGTAAATATTTCACAAATTAATGAAAAAATAAAAATATTGGTATTTCATAGCTTTATAAATGTTTTCAAAGTTAGTAAAATGATAATATTAATTCTGTTCTGATGCTAGAAATGTGATATTAATATGTAAATAGTTATATTTTAATTTTAGGTAAGATAGGAATGATTCAGTGATATAAACCATTAAATTACAAATGACTTAAGGTGTGGGTACCATTAAGCATTAACTGGTAGTTATCACAAGTTAACTATTTTACCTACAACATGTTTTAGAGGACCAGCAATAAGTATTTATGAAATTATATATGTGCAATTTCTGTAACATAAGCTGAAATATAGGTTTCCACAATAAATAAGACAGGAGCAGCATTTAAAATTGAAAAAATTCACCCTATATTTTATAGTTGGTATTTAAGGAAATATTTAGAGACTTTGTATTTCCAAAGAATAGACTTTTTCACATATTTAGCACAACATGAAAATTAAAATGTTATAGTAGAGCAAAAAAAATCTTGACTTAGGATAAGCATGCATCAAATATAAATTTAATTTTAGAATGCATAAAGATGCACTAATATTCTATTTATATTTTTAAAATTACCTCCAGAGATATGCAAATTACATATTTTATCTTTGGCCAAAATTTGACACCAGAAGTCAAAAATGTTACCCTTATCACCCCATTAAAATATATTAGTGTATGGTGATAAAATAGTTTTGATCATTAAAATGATTTAAATATTTTTTTTCTAGCTTGATTACTTGGTTGTGAAAAAGGAATAAAAATGATTTCTTAAAAATAAACCCTATGTGTAATGGTAATTACCTGTGAAGGTGGTTTCCAAATTACTAATTTCTGGCCTCCGTCCTCAATGTAGATGGGAAAAGTACAAATGGAAGACTGTCAAGTAAAATTCAGTATGGAAAATGTCAATTGGATTTTTTTCTTGTGCTGTGATAAAGCTGCACATAACAATTAAATTTCCAAGTGTCCTTGCTTTTTATCAGATTTGAATGAACTCACTAACATGTAGTTATTGTGATGATTACATGCTCAGATTTATGGCAATAACTGTCTTTTATTTCTTCACAGGAAATTGGATTATTTATTAATAAAACAGTGTATTTTGTAGGTTATGACACTCCACTGAAACAACTCTTGTTTATAGGATTGACATAGATACTGTACGATCTTCGGATGCAATAGTCTCACCATCATTTTTTATGATTTTCTGATTTTCCTCTTTGTGCAGATGTTAAAATTGAAAGGCAATGGTAACACTGCCAGAGCTAATACTATAACAAGTTATCCCAACTCTCCTTATTCTCTTCAATTTATTGGGTTTTGCTGTCATATCTGACTTAGACTTCATACTATGTCAGATAAAGAATATGGTTTCAAGAGATAAAGGAGGATAGCAATTTTCAGATACATTTTTCTCTCCTCACCTTGCTAGAGATCTAGGCATACTATTCACCAGAAAACAGTTTATATAAAGTGCTTATGTTTATACAGTTGAAAATATTTCAGTTGTCAAAGTCAATCTATTCCATAGAGGAGAATGTTTAAAAAAAGAAGAAAGAAAAATAAACTTGGGAGTTGCTGTTGTGAGATTTAAAAAATCATGAAGATTATCATTCAGGTCAACTGTTGTTTAAAATTTCTCAAGTCTTGTTTTGCAACAATACAACTGATTCTGCATTCTCCTCCCCAACACAGTTCACTTGGCAGGGGAGTGCAAGGCTCTATGATTGCTTCTCCTGAGTCCAGAGCTGCTCAAATCCACAGGTTCTGAGATTACCTGAGGTTTGCTTCTGGAGTTTCATGTGCAAACATTTCCAGAGTTATTACATTTATTATTACATTTATAGCCCACCACCAAAGAGCCTATATGTTAATTAAAACTACCTGTCTGGTTTCTGTCTCTTAAATTTAACATACGTATCGGGCACCAATTCACCTCTCACATACACATACTCTTGACATTCAAAGATGCAATAAAAAGTGACTATATTAAAAAGTAATATTAAAGTGTATTCCTCCCATGCTGAAATAAATTAACTGCACAATGGAATATTGTGGATTTACAAATAATCAGATAGTCTTATTACTTTCAAGTAAGACAAGTAAATTAAAATTTCTCAAAATTTTAAATGGAAACACCTGTGTTCTCACCCACATAACTGAAACATTTAGCTTCTACTTTTATGTACACCATTAAATTCTTGATAGTAAGTATGAATATTGATTTAAACAGAATTTTGGCAACCAATCCCATAAACATAGATCATTGAGCACTAATCTCAGTTTAATGATATAAAATGTAGTTTTATTTATAAACAAATATGATAAATATAATAAAATAACAAGATGATAAAATCAATTTTATCATTAAGCTTAGGATCTAGTGTATGTGTATTCTTAAAGATAAAGGATAAATGCTGCAAGAAAATATTGAAGAATTTATTGCAATTTATATATAAGAGTAAATAGCAGAAAGGCATAATACAAGGAAACCATGGAATTCATTAACAAAGCAGAAACTATAACAGCAGCAGAAACTACATAAGAAAGAATGAGAGGTTGTGGAGTTGCTCAAGGTGTTAGAGTAAAAGACTATATGTGCTTTTACCCTTTTTATATCAGCACCCAAACAAAACACAAAGCTAGACTATCACTTGCTCCAATGAATAAACAAATAATTATCCAATATCTTCTTCAGACATGTTTTCCAGAGATAGGAAAAACTTAGAATGCATAGGTACAAACAACAGTCTTGAAGTCTAGAAAAATGCAAAATATACACAGATTAGCTGATTAGGAAACTCAGGGCATATAATGAGCAACTGAAAAAAAAAAGACAAGCATTTGGTGAGGGACCCCACTGACAGTTATTGGGGGTGTGGTGTATTTTGGGGTGACAGTGACAAGATTGTTGGAGAAACTGAAAAAAGGCTCAGCTTTTCTGGGCTTAGACCTGAGTTCTAGGGAGAAGGAGGTGCAACCAGAACTCGAGACATCTGTCCACACACAGTCCCAAAAAGTCTTTAAACTGAAACACAACTCTCTTTTTGAGATCATCAGGGCAGTGTGTGACACAAACTTTAGTGTCTTATGGTCCAGAGAGCATTTCTTCCCCTTTCAAGAGATCACCACATGCCTTGAATGAATGTCTGTTTATTTAGAGAAAACTTATTACTCCAGGAAGGTACTTAACCCTTTAAAAATAAGATGTATTAACATGATTTTGTATGCACAGAGCTCTCTAACATCTGTGGGTGGTTTGAGAGAACCTGAAGAAAATTCTTTGGAGACTTGAATTTTACATTTTCACTTTATAACAAACTAAATTAATTTTATCCTTAGACTTAGGATCTCTGTATTTAAAACTACAACCATTACATTCATATGTGTATTGTTAAAGATACAATTTTTCAAAGTCAAAGGAATATTGTCCAACATTTTTTGAAGTAATCACTTTAATTTATAAAATAGTACATAGTAATTAAAACCTGACTGAGCAAAGTTCCTGGGTATTAAATCAGAGGATTTTTTTTTTTTTTGCATTGTGTGTGCATGAGTATATATCACTTGTCTTTACATATTACAGAAGTAAGTACCATGACAGCAAGTTTTGGTTTAATAAATACTTTTCTAAAATTTTAACTACAGTGTCAACTCTTGCTTATGATTCTATTTGCTGGTTCTCAGATATTTTCTGCCATACACTTAGGGCTATTAGAGAGTAATTGCAAATAACCTTTGAGGAATGCCTAATAAGTTACAGTACTTTGAAGTTTTCATTTATTTTAGTAAATAATTTTCATATTCAGATCATGGCCTATTGTAAAGAGACTGTGGCATATCAACCAATAACTTTACTTTCAGGGATTGTGTGGAAGTAAATTTTAGATTTTATTTAGTCAAAGGGCTCTGGTAGGAATATTAATATAAGGACTGGTTGGAGTTTAAGTGCTCACAGTCTATTATTTAAAGCTGAGTTCATATTGAACATGCATATTCTTAGATTTATTCAACAGTATATTTATGGCCAGACTGTCACTATTGTGTCATTTTTCAGGAGTGAGCAAAAATTCAACAAGGCAAGCACTCTCTAATTTAGAGCCATTTGACAAATGTATTAAACTGACAGAAAAAAATATGACACAATCTGTCAGTTAAGCCAAACAAACAACAAACAAGTCAACAAAGTCAGTCAAACAAGTTTTGGCATTTTATATACAAAATAAATGTTGATGACTTTCAAACTTAATTCTTTAGCATAAAGTCTAGGTATTAGGCAGAGATTATCAGAGAACTACCTTTTCTTGATGCCCCCCTCCCACCAATTTTCTAAATTCTCTTTAATTGTTCGATTATCTAGTGCCATTTCCCCCCCTTTACCATTTACCAACCATGGTGATTACACAATATCAGTTGGATATAATTTGTTACTGTGTAAACTGTCCTGGGAGAGGGAGGAAATTTTATTATCATGATGATAATGACGATGAAGATGATGGTGATGAGTAATACCTTTTATTCAATTTTTATTCCTCACTATTTAATAATATTTCCCTGGCAATCAAGAAATAACCTACATTGTTCCAGCCATTCTCTGTGAGTCATTTTGATATATTATACATTTCCGTAGTAGTAATTTGTACTTGATTCTCCCACATTACCTGAGTGAGGAATTGGAATTTGAGTTGTCTGCCATTCTCCTCCTACTAAAAGATTACATTTCCAGCAAGAATTAATAGAGGATATAGCTAAGTGTAAACAGGGTTTCTTCAGAGAGGAAACTTCACCTACTTGCATTATACACTGTGTTTATGTCCATCATTTTGTCCTTTTGCTTTCTTTTATAAATTAAACATTAAGAACAAAATAAAAAAAAAGCTAGAATCAAAAAAAATTGCAAAATAATTAAAGAAGAGATTAACTACAGATTTACATGGCCAACTGGAAGGCCTACTAGCCATGATCGAGAGGTACCTAGGACTAAATCAATACCCACTATAAAAATCTATCTTCCTCATGTCAATATTAACAAGAGAAAGCACATAATCAAGGAGTGGAGTGTTGTATATATCCCTTACAATTCCATGTGAGATTAATAATTTTGACATCTGAAATGAAAAAATGAAGGAAGTGCAGCCAAGTTTTCACTATTGATGTTTTTTCTCCCCTTACATAGTTTGGTCTCACAATCATACATCAAAAGATCAGATTACTTCAGCAGCAGTACCTATATGGAATGAAGTTTTCACTTTTTAAAAATTGTGTCCCCAAGTAAGATAAATTTGTTCGACTGACATTAGTTAATCCCCTGTTCTGTTGTTAGTACTATGAGGGGTGGGGGTGGGGGGGAAGCCAATACATATAGGAACTCGATTTCTGGTCCTTGAGGAAGAGAAGTGGGTATTAATATTGCTATGCTCTTACAGAAAAAAAACGAGAAAGCACTTAAATGGTCTGAACCTTATACATAGACTGACTGGTGCTACTGTGTTTGACATGAAATCCATACTATCGTATTGAAGTTCGGAGATGCAACTCTACTCTCCTTCTCCCCAGCCTAGGAAAATGGGGAAGAATGGGCAACCTTATGATGAGCCAAATATCAAAAAACAAAACAACAACAACAAAAAAAAACATTGCTATTGTGTCTTAAATAGTCAAATCTATCCAAGGTAGGCATACTAAAACCAAGGAGCCTTTTATTCTGAATGTGGGTTGGAGAATTGGGGAGTTGAGCAATTGTGGCTATTTGTGTTTTGTTTTAAATATTAAACTCCCATTACACTAATTATGGCCACTTTTTTTTTTAAATTTTTTTTTTCAACGTTTTTTATTTATTTTTGGGACAGAGAGAGACAGAGCATGAACAGGGGAGGGGCAGAGAGAGAGGGAGACACAGAATCGGAAACAGGCTCCAGGCTCCGAGCCATCAGCCCAGAGCCTGATGCGGGGCTCGAACTCACGGACCGCGAGATCGTGACCTGGCTGAAGTCGGACGCTTAACCGACTACGCCACCCAGGCGCCCCTAATTATGGCCACTTTTAAAAGGTTTAGTTAAGGTGAACCACTATGATGGCTGGGAAATTTTAAATTGGCGAATAATTATTTAATTTAGTCTATAACAGATGTGAACTAGAAAAGCTATAAATATGTTTTGTTAGACAGCACATGAAACCTGGTGTTCCATGCCACCCCTGCATCACTCTCCAGGAGAAAGAAGCCAACATCTTTGCATACATATTTTCATGCTTTGTGTCACATGATTCACTTCTAGTTGCCCAAACAGGAATTAGGATCCTTCCAAAAGCTGCCATATATATTCTGGAAATTGGTAGCTATGGTTTCTTCAGTAGCCTGATATGAGAACTCTGCCTGACAGTGAATTAATTGTATATTGAATAGATCAATAGTAATTAACTAAACCAGTCATATTCCTTTTTTTTTAAACTACAACAGATACAGAGAGTTAGGAAGGAATAGAAAACAGGAAGAAAATAAATAGAAATGAATAGTATGAGGAATTTGAGAAGGAAGCAAAGAATGCCTATTTCTGAAGGTATGATAAAATGCCATAAATTCTTAAAATTCCTGAATTTCCTTAAGGGATCCCTTGATATCCATGAAGCCTAACTACCAGAGAAAAGGTAGAGATGGTTTTCTATTCTCCTAAAACTTTTGATTAACTTTGCAATAAACACCTATCTATGAGACCATTTGCTAATACCCCTACCTCCTGAAAGTACCTGGAAAGAATCAGGAAATAAATGTTCCCACAAAATACAAAATATTAGCTTAGATTGTGATCTATTTTAGTAGTTACAGATTACCATTGTTTTATTGTTACTTCTGATTCAGAAACGATAAACGGATGACACAGAAATTATAGGAACCTTGGAGAAAATGACCATGGAGGCACAGTAGACCGTGGGATTAATTCCTCCTAGCAGGAGTGGGGAAGGGGTTCTGGGCAGAAGACTACATATTTGAACCCACTGGAATTTGAAGAATGAGTTGAAGGACTTTATCAAACAGGGGTTCAAGAGAATCCCAGAAACAGAGGAAAATATACACAGTGTGAAGGTATATGAGTGAACCCTATATTGAAATAGTTAAAAAATCACTTCTAGAGAGATTAGAGAACCAAGGCTGGAATGCCATAAAGAAATGTTATAAGTTCAATAGGTAAAATCACTCTCAAATAATTATAACTTTCAGAAAGTCATTGTCTACTCTTTGAAATACTTACATTTATGACTTGGATTTCCCAAGTAGAGAGTAGATCTTCTTCAGGAATATTATCATAGTGTATCATATCATATCATATCATATCATATCATGCCACATTATCCATTATAATAACATCTTACTTGCATTGGAAATAGTCCTGGATCATCTACATGGTCTTCCCCAAATCTAATATTCTACTACTCTATTTAAATTTAGGACTAGGTAATAAATTAAATGTAGCAGTTTAATGCAATATGGTCATTAGAAAAGTACCAGACTAAAAACAAATATCAAACCTTTATCCAGATCTTACTCTGACATGTACTGGCACTGCAAAAAGCATTATTGAATGATACGGAATTCTTTCTTGTATAAATTCTACACGAGACTATATTTTTCTAAGAAATTCCATCTTCAGACATTGTATAAGGACCTGAAGTATGAAATAGTTTAACAATTTGATATACATTATTCAGTGTTCTACTCTTCGTATGTGAAAAAAAGAAAGAAAACAGAAAAAAAAAAAAAAACAAGTTTGAACTGTGTTCAATCTTTGCAAAAAGAGATAAGGGTGAATTGGTTAGCTTATGTAACTGAGGAGTCCAGGGCACTAGCTACAGTTTTGGCAGTAAGAGGAATTTATAAAGTTTCTTCAGCTTCACTAAGCGATAGTAAAAGAAGAATGAATTTGGGAATTTGCTTCAGCAAAAGGATATCAGGGTATGAATTCATGAAATAAAGGTGGTGAATCATCTGTTCCAAATATTGACAACAAGGGGAAATTTAGGGGCTGTTTAGGAATAGGGAGACTGTATCTGTTGATATTTCCCTTACCCTAACTAAAAGAGACACAATTTTGCTTAAAAAGTGATTGCATGTGGAGTTTTATTTTGAAATGTTTGCACCTTTATGTTGTTTATACTAATTAACATTGCTTCACCTCCTTTGATAATTATTTGAGCTGCAAAGCAAGTACTCCAGACTCCTCACATCATTGTTTTGTTTCATTTTACTTTATTATAATTTTTTAATAGACTGATATTAGAAGCAGCTTTAATTTTTGGCTGTGATTTTGAATCCAAGCTTTTTTTGCAAGCATATTAAAGCCGATAAATGATAACTGTTACACTGGAAAAACAAATACCATTAGGAAAAGTAAAAATTCTGTGTCTTTAAGGTAGTATTTATTCCTTGCTTACTTTTGGAAAAAAAATAGGTGCAGTTACAAGATAAAAGTGAATGAATGTAGAAATTACATATTTTAGAATGTTGCATGTAAAAATATTTAAATACATTTCAAAAGGACTTGAGAAAAATCGTTATATGAGTGCAGAATATATATATTCAAGATTGAATCACTTTATTTTTTAATATGAGCAGAGGTTAGGTTGCAGTGTGATGTGAGACCCCAGAGACTGAATTTAGGAGTGGTCTAACAAATTACATTAGTTTCTGGGATGGTCAAGTTGATCTAAGGGAAGCTGGGCTGATTACATACAACTCAGCAGTTCAATGAGGGACAAACCTGAGAACAAAACGTGATTGCATTCACTGATCAGACTCCAAGCTATTACTTTTCTGAGAAGTAGAAAGCTGAAGTTTGAAGACAGAGGCCAATGGCAGAAAGACACAAGATGTGTCAGACAAAGATTTGATATTTAGTGTTGTGCTCTAGAGTGCTGGAGCATTTATCTCATGGTATCTTTTATTTTCTTTAAACTTTTTCCTTACTGGATTTCAGCAGGTGTATCAAAGTTTTAATAAAAATAAAGATCCCTAGAAAAAAATGTACAGGACTACAACAGGATACATTATATTTTATATAATGAATTATAAGAAGCAATTAAAACCATAATTTGACAGAGAAAGTGAGAAAAAGAAGTACTTAATTGATTGGCAGTCAATATTAAATTTATTTCCTGAACAAGAAAGCGTATGCAAGTTCAACCAGCATGACATATTCTGGACACTCACTAACCTGGGAAGAAGCACTTCCCCACCCATTGCTGTCTAAAATCACCACTAGCATCCCCTAGGCTTCCTGTACAATTTCATGTGACCTTTAGTTAGATCTCATCTCTGCTAGAGAACTACTTTTTAAAAATTTTCTCTGGGGTTGCATCTGAATAAAGACTTAGCTATAATTAAACAGGAGTTACAGGGGAAAGAGAATGTAGGCATGCTAATGAGATTTTTAAAGAAATGCTTTGGGATTTATCAATTTAGTAGTTAAATTATTGATGAGAAAGATTTCACTAATCAAAATCAGATTTAAGTGTATTTTCAAAGTTCAATTATGTTCAGTCAATTTGCTTTTTAATTAAAAATAAATAAATGATCTTAGACTTCTTTGGCCTATTATATGGAAACCAATTATTAATAAGATGCAATTCACTATGACTTTCTAAAGGTGGAGATTTTTTTGTATGTGACTTTCTTCGTATAAAAAAATAATAAACATGGTACTAAAAGAGGGCAGGCCATTTTTCCTTTAAAGTGATTCTCACTAATGTATGTATACAGAAGTTATTAGCAGACATTTCAGAAAAATCTTTCAAAAAATCTTTATTAGCATACCAAAAAAGATCAGAATAGATTATTTAATATTTTACATCTTCTATAATTTTTTCATTTTATTTTATTTATATTTAATCAGATTTAGTAAGCATTTTACTTATGTATGTATCTTAACACCATTAATTTAACACTGAGTGCTTACTGGGTGACACATTTTGTATAGTTCGTTTATTTAAAATGGTTGAAGTTTAAACTTTATGTAGTTAATTGACTATTTTTCTGAAGCCAAAATGTCCAAATATAGGGCATCAATTTTCTTTTTTTTTTAATTTTTTAATGTTTACTTATTTTATTTTTTTTTTTTAATTTTTTTTTTCACCGTTTTTTATTTATTTTTGGGACAGAGAGAGACAGAGCATGAACGGGGGAGGGGCAGAGAGAGAGGGAGACACAGAATCGGAAACAGGCTCCAGGCTCCGAGCCATCAGCCCAGAGCCCGACGCGGGGCTCGAACTCACCGACCGCGAGATCGTGACCTGGCTGAAGTCGGACGCTTAACCGACTGCGCCACCCAGGCGCCCCTAATGTTTACTTATTTTTAAGAGAGAGACAGAGATGGAGCATGAGTGGCAGAGGGGCAGAGAGAGAAAGAGACACAGAATCCAAAGCAGGCTCCAGGCTCTGAGCTGTCAGCACAGAGCCTGACATGGGACTTGAACTCACAAATCGTGAGATCATGACCTGAGCTGAAGTGGGATGCTTAACTGACTAAGCCACCCAAGTGCTCCAGGGCATCAATTTTCTAATAAGAACTTTTTTCCTGGTGACTGTATATCATTTACTTGTGGTCTCTAGACACTTCTATTTCCTTAAATGTAAGATGGAGATATTATTGGGCTACATGTCTATTGAGTCATTACAATTAAATGAAACAATGCTTTAGATAATGTTATTGTCCTATTTTTTGTGAAATTTTCTTCTATTCAGTTTCTAATTTCAACCTGTGAGTTTCATTTGTCTTGAATCACTGAACTTTTGAACTCTGCTTTTGTTTCCACTCTGCTCAAATTGGTCTTTCTCTTACCCTACCATCCTATTTGCTCTTTCTTTTAAAAATCCCATTTAATAATCTCAGTATTATAAAGATTAGTCTGTCTCCAGTGAAGAAATGGGCAAAAGACATGAATAGGTACTTTTCAAAAGACATCCAGATGGCTAACAAACACGTGAAAAAATGCTCAACATCATTCATTTTCAGGGAAATACAAATCAAAACTACAATGAGATACCACCTCACACCTGTCAGAATGGCTAAAATTAACAACTCAGGCAACAGCAGATGTTGGTGAGGATGTGGAGAAAGAGGAACCCTTTTGCACTGCTGGTGGGAATGCAAACTGGTTCAGCCACTCTGGAAAATAGTATGGAGTTTCCTCAAAAATTTAAAATAGAACTATCCTACCACCCAGCAATTGCACTACTATGTATTTATCCAAATGATACAGGAGTGCTGATTCGAAGGGGTACATGTACCCCAATGTTTATAGCAGCACTATTGACAATAGCCAAAGTATAGAAAGAGCCTAAATGTCCATCGTCTGATAAATGAATAAAGAATATGTGATACATATATACAATGGAATATTACTCGGTGATCAAAAAGAATGAAATCTTGCCATTTGCAACAGTGTAAGTGGAATTAGAGTAATACACTCTATGCTAAGCGAAATAAGTCAGAGAAAGACAAATATATGATTTCATTCATATGTGGAATTTAAGATACAAAACAGATGAACATAAAGGAAGGGAAGCAAAAATAACATAAAAACAGGGAGGGAGATAAACCGTAAGAGAATCTTAAATACAGAGAAAAAACTGAAGGTTGCTAGAGGGGTGTTGGGTGGGTGAATGGGCTAGATGGGCAAGGGGCAATAATGAGAGAGGAAGACATAGAATCTGAAGCAGCCTCCAGGCTCTGAGCTGTCAGCACAGAGCCCGATGTAGGGCTCGAACGCACAAACCACAAGATCATGACCTGAGTTGAAGTTGGATGCTTAACCGACTGAGACACTCAGGCACCCTTGAATATTTCTTAATGCTATAAAGATAACTCAAAATATAAGATCAAATAGAAGAATCATATCAGTGGTTGTTCAGATTTTATCTTGAGTCACTTTCAAATTACATTCACTAAGGTTTATTTTGGTAGAAATTTCACAAGAATTCATTTTTTCTTTTAGTTTCATTGAAAACTTATACAAAACTTGTTACAAATCAGCTGTTCTTTCAAACTAATCACAATGTCTCAAATTTTTGTATATTTTTTTACAAACTGATAGTTTTTGGAAGATTTTTTTTAACAAGTTAGAAACTTCTATTTTAAAGTTTTTGTCTGTTTTTTAAGTGTACAGATACAAGTTTTTTAAATGGGTGGTGCACATATGTCATTACCAACAACCAAATGACATAACAAAGGAAACATTTCCAAATAGTATCTATTTTCTAAATACTTTTTAAATGGCACACATTTCTTTCCAAGAGCATTTACCTTCTGACTCTGTTAAAATGTTCCATTTTTCTTAGATATGCAGATTATATGTGCTTTTTTTCAAGAACTGATAGGGGTTATACTGTTGATAATATTCTACCTTATTAGTGTCTATCAAAATAGTAATGATAGGTCAATAAATTTGAATGTCTTTCCTTTTTCATAAAGGAACAATGTGTAATCTATCTTTAAGTTGTATAACCCATTTTCTCTTCCTCCTGGATAACTGTAAATGTCTATGTGGAAAAAAAGTAGTTTCTTTTTTCTTCTTTTTTTAAAGTTTATTTTTGAAAAAAGTAGTTTCTTAGTCAATCCTTATCGTTTAGCAAATTATGATGAAGATTTAACTACATTTTAAAGGTGTCGACTTTATACAATTAGGCACATCAATAACATAGTGCAATTATTGCAGTGAATTCTTTGCAAAATAACTGAACTAAAAATAATGCAATAAAAGAATTTCAAATATAATATTCTTATTAAATACAGTGGACAAAAATCCCTACTTCAAATAGTGTTCTAGATAATAGTTTTCTGAATTCTGTGAACGGCTTCATTTTATATCTGATTAAGTTGTAATCATTTTCACCTGAAAATGTAAATGACTGTCAGTGCTGTCATTTTCTTGTGAGCTGATGCTTGCATAATTGGTCTTATCTCAATCTGCGTTTCAGGAGGAGGGGTAGGAAGCTTTTAAGATGTTTATCAATTTTTGTGACTGTTAGTTTGGTTAAAATTAAATAGAATAATCTGAAAATTCCTTAACTTGGAATGCATAAACTGCAATAAATTGCTATATACTGAAAGTGAATGGTGAGGTTTTAAGTGCGTGACTGCTGTAAAACTAAACTTTTTTTCAGCATAAATAACCTATTTTATAATGTGTGACCGCTTGATAGATGGAATTTAAAAAGACAATAGCTATGGTCCATATGTTGAATATTAGCAAAGTTTAATTTCCTTCCTTTGGTAGGAAATGATTATGAGAGCAGTTATACTTTCCTGCTTCCCAGTGGATCATATATATAACTGTTCTCTTATGCATTCACTTCTCTGAAGGCCACAAACATAGAAGAGAGATTTGGGTAAATTTTGAGATTAAGGGGCATTTTCTCAAAATACAGTAAAATAGCCTTTCCTAGGGACCACTGAAGTGCTTTTTTTTTTTTTTTAAAAAACATAGTTTGGAATGTATTATTGATTGCATTCTTTTTTTTTTACTTGTCTACAGAAACACACACAGAGCACTTGTTGTCATTACAAAGAAAAGCCCCATGAGGTAGTGGGTGTGTATTTATGTAGCACACAGCAGCATAATGTGGGTGCTGGATGAATTTGGATGATGGTCAGAGTAATTGTTAATTTAATGATACATTCACTGAAATAATACCATCTTAACCCACCTTCTTTTCAAATACTGTTTTCAGGCTTTTGGGAGAGGAAAAAAAGGATAACTTATAAAAGTTTTTCTTTTATTTAAGTTTGAAGGAAATGGCAATTGGATGTTCAAGGTTTCTGATGATGATCTATATTTATTATGGTTGTAATATTATTTTAATATTGTTGAGGAAAGAATAACATTAAAGATGACCCTTTGTAGTGGGCATGTACTTCTAGGAATCACTTAAGACCCAAAGGTTTGTATTGGAGAAAAGGGAATCAAATTTTCCAAAGGAACACTCTAGTATAAATAATACTACATGTTTATTGATTTTGTGTTTATATTTTAAAAATTGTGATATTTCTCTAGTACCATCAGCTCTTGGTGTCATGGTAACTTACTGATCTCATCATTTCTTTGTAACTCACCCCAATGTCCAGTCCATGGGCACCGGGACACAATAAGGTGGAGTTTATGTTACATTCCCATGAGCTCACGTTGTTTCAACTTGACATTATTATCTTTTATTACTTTTTGTTTGGGTCTCCTGGTATGGAACTGATAAGGAGAGCTAACATTTTATTATCTTCAATAGTGTATTTAATTGTGCCTCATTGTCTTAGCGTTGATATATTATTTCCTTTGGTGTATACAGTGTAATCCTATAAGGAGTTAGTGTTCGCCTCCACACAATTTACAGCACATGTTTAATCTCTGTAGGCATAGTTGCTGTCCACAGAATCTGGATATAATTTTTATCTACTAACGGGGCCATCTTAAACCTTAAAAGTAATTTTGAGGAGCTATAGTCATAGTATTGCCAATGAAGAAACAAAGGCATTTTGAAAAATTTTCTGGACAATGAGAACATGGATGACATCATCTTTTAATGTCAAAGATTTGATTATCATTAATTTCTTTAAGTAATGTAAGGTATGTATTTATTCATCCAACTTAGATTCAAACATACATACATGCATACATACATACATGTGTATTTGTTGGCTAGCTTGGATATATATATTTATATATATATATATATATTTATATATATATATATATATAAAATAATGATAATGAAGTTTAGGGAACTTTATAAGACTTAAGATAATATGAAGAAAAGTAGAACAGTTTCTGAGACATGATAATACATAAAAATTGTTAGCTTTTATTATTTTAATGGTCTGTTTATATTCACATCTTTCTAAAAAAATTCTAAACAATAGCATCATACATAGTATGTTGGAAAAATAATTGTATCATTTTTAACTAATAAAATTGAGGTTTAAGTAGGAAATTGCCTAACTTAGTTCTCAACACCTTCCATATGAGCATTGGAGAATATTTTCATTTTCCATTAATATTCTAAAATGTGAAATTATATTTCTTTTAATTTTATTCTAAATTTAAACATTAGAAGGATGGATTTTATGACAAATTGTGCTTTAAGAAGTGTCCTAACTATTGAATATTAATCAGTTGATGTTTTAAATTATCCCTTGAGCTAACTGTATCGTTTCCTTTTACTTTCATTTAGTGCGAATTTGTTTTTGAATTCACAGAGGTAAATTCCATGAATATACTCTATGATTCTTCTTTGGGCATTTTTGGCATAGAACTGATAGAAAAGATAATATTTTGTTCATACAGTAGAGTATTTGATTTTTACCCTCATTATGTTGACTGTTATTTTTATGATGGAGAATATAAGCTATGAATGAATGAGTGTAAGAGAGAAAATGAATTAAAAAATGAATTCAATTGAACAATACTCTGAGGAATTTGGTTTGGATATTTAAAAAAGCAGTACCAGTTAATTCAACAAAGGATATAGGTATCTAAGAAAATTTAAGGGAAAATATATCATTGTAAAAGAACTGTGAAGATAATGATATAGAGGAGAAAGAATTGTCATGTACCCTAATTGGAGTTGAGCTGAGTGGTGAGGTTGGTATGGTATTACACACCAGGAAGTGATCTCTGAGGACGGTTTACAAGGTGAGATTGAAGGAAGGTTGATTACATGAGAGACAGTGAGATGACAGACTTTTAAAATTGTATATTCCAAAATAGTAAAATGCCAAATTTGTACTGTGCTTCACATTCCCACATAATTTAAAAATTGAATCCAATATTTGGAGTTAATCAGGGAAACATTAGGAATTATTCTCCCCATTTTATAACTGAGAAAAGTGAGGTTCACAGAGGGTGAGATTTTTCAAGATCACACTGCTTGAATTGTCATAGTTGAAATGAAAACCTACACTTTCAGGACTAATGCAATGTTCTTTTCAGCATCCCCCACTGCCTCCTTAAAAATCTAAATCTCTTGTCCTTGTGTCCAAATTGGGGTGTCAGTGGGAGTCTGAACTCCTAGTCATTTTATAGTCTCTGGTGTGCAGAATAAAGCAGGAGTTGATATGAAGAAAATCAAGGAAATTAATGGCCAATTTTCTCAGGATGGCATACTGCAAACAACTTCTTAAAGTAGATTAATGTATATAATTTATACTTATACTGAAAACTTTGAGAAAGAAAGAAAATAACAAGCTTTTACAGCCTTAACAATTTTTATTCCTTTCTACTTCTCTTCCTCATATGTCATCTTACCTTGGAAATCAATAAAAAGGATTCTCTTTTAAATCCATTTATGTTCAGATTCAACTCTGAATTCAACAAGTGCTTCAAAAAGACAAACTAACCTAGTTTTCTAGACCCCATGAATTTGCTCTGCTGGATATAGATGCCATTTTAGATTCTTGTATGTCCCAAAGCTTATTTCTGAACATAGTTTCTCTTTTTAATACGATCTCCATCTTTCTTCTCTTATCCTTGCTGACATTTCATTTCAATCAGGGTTGAGACCTCGTCTTCAATCTTTGTGAATCAACTTTTGATGGATACAGGTGGTTTGTTAACAGCAGCAGCACCTGTTAGGAGCAGTGGTGTCTGTCAGTCTTTGATTTTCCCCCTACAGGTCATTGTTTATCTTATTCCTGTCCACTTTAGAGACTTCAATGAATTTTAAAAAATATATTTAAAAGCCAATTTACCATTTTGAAAAGTGATAGTTTTCTTTCATTGTTGTTGTTTTTGTTATATTCAAGGACACAGTGTTATATTTTGATGGAAGTTGTTCTGCTTTATTATCTGCTGAAATCATCAGAGAAATGAAAAAGAATGTTCCCAGTGTGTAAGCTATACCCTGGAAGTGTGGTAACATTTTGGGAAGTTACATTATCCTTTACATTCAATAATGAAGCTTCTGATAAATAAGTGCTTTTAAAATCACTTTTTTTAAGGAAAGAATTATACTAAAAATGATTCAATATGTTGTATTGTTTCTCACATTATGACTAGATAATTAATGAATTGTGACCTTTTCTTAATTAAGAAATTTATTAGCTAAAGCCCTCACTTAATAACAGATGTGAATTTTTTATTTCTAGGGGATATAAGGAAATCACAAATCTCAGGGATTTAAGAACAAATTCCAGGGTCATTTGCTATGGAAAATTAGTGCACAGAACAAGATATAATCTCATAATAAAGGTTGTACTAGTTAAACACGAAGAATAAATCCTAGAATGAAAGGCCATGAACTACGAACAACATAGTCTGGGGCTTATAAGTCTTTGCTTGAAAATTATAATTTAAAACAGAAAAGGAAGACTAAAAAGGCAAAAGCTTAGAGAATTTTTTGTTGATAGCAGTGGAGGTATATATTTTTGTGGGTGGTAAAATGACAAGACTGACTGGATGAGAGCAGATGGTATCTCCTGAGTCATAATTTGAAAGAATACTCAGAGGTTAGTGGAATCTCATTAACGTGAAAGATAAGCAGTACAACTGGCTCACTTGCCAATGTAGAATCTGAGTTTTTATTATTGTTTTTCATATACTCAGTGAACATTGAAATCCAGTTAAATGCTCTAGCATCCAGCACAGGAAAATGAAGGAGTTTGAAATGAAAGAAAGTAAATAATCAGCATTAGAGTTTTCTTGTTATAGAAGTTTTGTTTCAGAATTGTTTCCTACCTACCTTCCTTGTCGTAGACTATCATTTGAGAAGGAATAGTCACGGTTCTGAAATAACATACTAAGATAATTTAAAAATATGAACTTAATAAATAAGGAGAAAATGAAATAACAGATAATATGAAGAAAACTATATTTTCATATACAAGATGATTTCAAAGAACTTAAGTAACACTCACCTTGAAAAAAGTAGTATATGTTAAAAAATTGATCTACTGGTACTGATTTACACTGAGCTAAATAAATGAAATGATAAATATGTAAGAAATACTATTAATGTAACGAAGAGGAATTTGGAACATACAAAGGCATATACACATAAACACATAAAGAAGACTTTTGTATATTAGTAAGTACACAAAATATAAATTGAAATAGTAGCAAATGCCAATTTTCTATCAAAATGACAGAGAATAAAATCAATTCTATCTTTTGATGTTAGTTCAGTAAAACTCACTCTTTTGGTGTTAGCTGGTGATAACTTGGTCCACAATCCTTCTAGAAATGAATTTGACAGCATGTAACAAAGCTTCTAAAATATTCATACACTTTGAGTAGCATTTCCATTTATAATTTTAAAGGAAATAATGATAGGTTTGTAAATATTCTTTATGAACAGGATGTTCACTCCAGCAGTATTTATTATGATAACAAATGAGAAACAAGCCATCTGCTCAGTAATGGAAGACTACTTAAACTATTATAAATTCCTGATTTTTTTAAAGTTTATTTATTTACTTTTGAGAGACAGAGAGCATGACCAAGGGAGGGGCAGAGAGAGAAGGAGAGCGAGAATCCCAAGCAATCTCCACGCTGTGAGTGCAGAGCCCCAATGACTTGGGGCTCTATCTTACGAATTGTGAGATTGTGACCTGAGCTGAAATCAAGAGTCAGAGGCTTAACCAGCTGAGCCACCCAGGCACCCCATAAATTCCTAATTTTCAATATTGTTTGAACTGTGTAAAATTATGTAGATAATTATTTAAATAGTTGGAAAATGTTTATGGAACATTTGTCTTAGTCTGTTTGGACTTTTATAATAAAATACAATAGATCCAGTGGTTTGTCAATGATAGAAATGTATTTCTCACAATTCTGGAGGCTAAAAGTCTGATTTCAGGGTACCAGTATGATAGGACAAGATAGGATTCAGTAGGCAGAGAGGGAAAGATTAGGGCCTGAGTCCCTGGGTGGGGAAAAACACCTATTTTGGAACAATGCTGGGAGTGTCTGACCACAGCAAACCCCCTCAGGCGTAAGGTTCCTCTTAAAAATGTGACAGAAGGTACCTACTCCCCTTCAGTTTCCCCTCAGGAATTTGACAAAAGACCTAAATATGGCCATAGACCAACCCTCATAAATGGAAATGAGTCCATCAGGAATGGACAACCCAGTACCTAGAGCTATCAAGCCAATAAGAGTAGAACCTGAGAAGGAACAAGGGAGAAGGGAAGGGGGAGGGCTGACCAGAACCTTATAAAACAAGGACCCTCCCCTATAGTCCTCAGGCATTCACTTTCGAATGTGTCTTCTCTGTAAAGAGAGCTTTCCTACTATTCTTCCTTTCTAACCTTATATTCTAATAAACTTTTGCCTGCTGCTCATTTTGTGTCTACCTCTTCATTCTTCAAAGCTGCAACAATGAACCCCAGGTCTTGTGGTAAAAAATCCTGAAACACCAACATGGTCTGATGAGGATCCTCCTCCAAGTCTCACTCAGGCTCATTGTATTAAAACATGATCAAAAGAGCTAGGAAGCTCTAATCCCATTCCTGAGGGCTCCACTCTCAGACCTACATGTAAGCATAAAGAGTTAGAGGTAAAAGTCATTGTAGGCCCCACCTATTCTCTGTGATCCTATGCCTTACCAGCTGTACTTGCCCTAGCACACTTCTTGCAGCACTTAAATGCAAAAGGACTTTAAGGGGAAAAAAGGGAATGCAAAAACTAACAGTTAATACCAGGCCGGGAAATAACCCTTATCAGAGATGATGAATCAGCCTGAAAACTCCCAGCACAGTTTCAAAGGCAAGCAAGGCTCAACATTCCTTACCCAAGATAAGGAGCCCGAGACCTTATCCAGTTAAATTTTATTTTATTTTATGTTATGTTATGTTATGTTATGTTATGTCATGTCATGTCATGTTATTTTATTTTATTTTATAACAAATTTTATTTATTTTGAGAGAGACAGATACAGCATGAGTTGGGGTGGGTCAGAGAGAGAAGGAAAGGAAGAGAATCCTAAGCAGGCTCTGTACTGCCAGCCTGGAACCTAATATGGGCTCAAACTCCTGAAACTGTGAGGTCATGACCTGAGCCAAAACCAAGAGTCTGGATGCTTAACCTACAGAGCCACCCAGGGGCCCTGACCCCATCTAGTTTATACTGGCTCTTGAAGCTTGCCCTTAGTTGTCCCACAGTTACCTCTTCTTGTCCCACAGTTAACTCTGCTTCATTGTAATGTTAAAGTCTCCACCTTTGGAGGAGTAAAAGCTTCATTAACATAACATCAGATGCTCCTATAATACCTGTGCAACCTTATGCCTCCCTTTACTTGTGATCACAAAGTTCGCCTTTCTGAATATTCATCCTAACCATAAATAAAAGAGACTAACTCATCCCCACTGGGGAAGTCTGGTTTTGAATTAATTCTCCATGATCTCCTTATTTGCTGTAAATAGTTTCCTTTGTGTGACAACTCCACTTGATGTAGTCTCTATCTGTAACTCACCAAGGAGCAAACTCATGTTAGTTGGGTTACATAGCCATCTCCCAAAGACTCTACCTCCTAATACCCATCATATTGTGCATTAAGATTTGAACACGTCAATTTCGAGGGCACACAAACATCAGACCATAGCAACATTGTTAAGCTAAAAAAAGTTTACAAATTATAATGCACATTATGATATCAAAATATAAGTTTTCTAATTTTTGGTTGAACTGTTTCATCAAATACAGCTAAATATATTTTTATATAGTTTTTCATAAATTCTAATTTTATCATTTTTAAGAATCAATGATTCTGTGATTGATTTAGTCATTTATCCTTTTACTCAATCTGCCACTGTTACGGAAACTGGTCTGGATCACCCGGCAGAAGAACCAAGCGGCACTCGGAGATCATGGAAGGCAGGAGGTTTATTTTATATGGGTGGGCTCAGAGGAGATCATTCTCCAGAGGTCTGAGACCAGAGCATCAACAGAGGGGACAATTTATAGTCTGTTACTTCCACATCCCTCATTAGTAGTAATTTGACCCCTGAGGCAAGCAGGGTGGGAACAAGAACCAGGAAGGGAAGTCTCCAGGCAGGGACTGAAATTCTCTTATCCTGTTGGCCATCATAAAACAGATTTTTCCCTAACACCATGTTTTATTGTTTCTTAAGTGTCAGGCATTGTGGTAGATGCTGGGGATCAAGTGAAGAGCAAAACAGGAAACAGTCTTTACTTCCAGAGAGCTTAATTTTTGTGCAGTGATTTTATAAATAATTAAGATACCATGGTTAAGAGAATGTAACTACTCTCAAAAAGATGGTAATCACATTTTTCACACTTAATCGGATATTAATAGAGCTTTAACTTTTGCTTGAGTTTTGGAAAACATTTCCCAAGCGGATTTGGCACAATTCTGTTTTAAAATATTCTAATAAGGATCATGGAAAGAAAGAAAGAAAGAAAGAAAGAAAGAAAGAAAGAAAGGGAGGGAGGAGGGAAGAAAAAAGGGAGGGAGGAAGAAAAGGAGAAAGGGAAGAAGAAAGGGAGAAAGGAAGATGGGAAAGGTTGAAAAGATAAAGAAAAGAAGAAAAATCAGTGCTTACATAAGTTTGATAAGTGAGAAGTGAGAAGTGAGAAGTGATTACTTTCTTGCAAGAATTACCAAACTTTTAATATGCTAGTTGATGTCACCAGACTTAGAAGAGATATGTTTTGTGGAATTTACCAACATTCCAGAGCCCTGGAACTCCATTTTGATAAAAACCTTCCATATCTAGTGTTCTGTTCTGTGTTCCACATTGTAGAAAACATTCACTTAGAAATTATTTGTTTAAATGGAAAGCCTACCATTTACTCTGAAGAGTTTTGTTTAATACGTCTAAATTAAACAAATACAAGAATATCAATTAAAAAGACATTACTGTTCAAATTTGTTACTAATATAGCAGTTGGAGAAAAAAACAATCCTTCCCTAAGGCAGAAAATGGTGAATACCAAAAATATTTCCATTCACAAAACTGAAAATAAACTTATGTTTAAACACTTTGTTGTTTATAATTCAATTCTAATGATAGTGAAAAGGGTTTTTAAGAGAATTTGAATGCTGAATTTGAAATGCTATTTGGCTTCTTGTATTTCTGCAATAATGTAATAAAAAATAGAAATTATAAGACAATTCATAACCTATTTATAATAGGAATCTATAGGAAGAACAATGAAAGGAGAAATGACTTCCCTTTATCAATATACACATTCAGAAACACTGGTAGAGTTCCACTGGAACACTGGAAGTGGAAGTATAGTGGGACCGAGGTTTACACAGAGCTGTGACCTCAAGGCTTTTCTTTCCAGGTAGTAACTTTAGTTGTGCCAGCATGGACTCAGTGGTTCATACCGGAAAAACTGAGCCCCAAGTGCAGCAGGGTATAGCCTCTTGTATAATTTCTACTTCTTTGTCTCCCAAACATGGTAACATACAGACATACAGTCTGATTGGGTGATTTAAGTTACAGAGTCCTGAGGAATGTCATGAATGCACGCCTAGCCTGGTTGCCCTCCTTTGTCTTGAGGTTTTCACCACATTCCTTAGGGAGGACCTCTACTACATTCCCTCCTTTGTTGCTCAGACCCTCCTCTTTTGGGTCCAAGAGCATCATCTTGGTTTTGAGGTTTATATTTCCATAACATCATCACATCCATGGCTGTTTTTCTTTCGACCATTGCCTCAGTGAGGCTGGAGACAGATGGTATAACCAGGGGAGCTAGGCAAGATAGGATTAAACAAGCTCCCAAAATCAAGAGGATAATTCCCATGAAGGTTTTGAATCCCTCCAGAAATAACCACCCTTGAAAACCATCCTCCAAATAACTCCCTGGGGTCCCAACCTTTCCAGGTCTGGCCTGGGACAGGAGCAACCTTTCTCATTTGATCTGTGATCTCCTCTATGACTCTTCCTTCATCATCTATCTGTAGGCAGCAGTTGCTCAAGTTAAACATTCCACAAACTCCTGCCTCAGAAGCAAGCAAGTAATCTAAGGCCAAGTGATTTTGATAGACAGCATTGCACATTGTGGTTTGCTGCTTGGCTAGTAAGTTAAGAGTTCTGGCAGTTTCATTGGTTATAATTTCTACAACTGTTTGCAGTCTGATTATGTGGTTTAGCATGTAAGTGGGAGTGCGGTAGCCCCAGGACCCATCCTCTTCCCAGGTAGCAGGGCCATATTATTGGATTGTATGCTCAGGAGGCCATTCATCATCTTTCCAATTGCCAATTTGTAGGGCATGCCATTTCCTCTGAGTCTCCCTGTCCCTTTACACTTGGACTCTCAAATGTTCTCCTCTGGCAAGTGGGAGCAGGAAGAAAGATGGATGAATAGTTCCTAGCACACATTACCCCAACCAGCCCTGAGGGAAGTACTGTATAGGCTGTTCTTCCACATATCCAGTATATCCTGGGGCTGGCCATTCGATGACTGCACTGACATTTTCCCAGGTCTCTCAGAGATGAGAGAAGTTAGACAAGGGGTGGGGGATCTGGCTCAAGGTGATCTGGGGACCCCCCACCATTGGGTTTCCTAGGCGGTTGAGTTATAAAATCTTTGCCCTAGGCACATTAAGGTTCTAACAGAGACAGTGAACGTTACTTCCCACTGAGCAAGGCAGTTTTGCTAATAATTGAGGCTCTGAGGAGCCAAATCCTGGTAGTAGGACTGGGGTATTCTGTTCCATTACAAGATTCATGGGAATCTAATTCTCTAGCCTCCTATGGCCATTGATCCCCCATGTTGGTTCCCCTGCACACATAGCAAGAAGAGATCTTTAGGGTCTGGGCTATAGTTTCTGCTAAGGTAAGGAACAGGTTTCTTGTGGTGGAGATGGGGGGAGGGCTACTTTCTATTTCCTCATATACATACCAATTCTGAGGATGTTTTCCCATTTGGGGTCTCCTAGATTAAAGACAGTGAAATTAATGAGGTTACAGGCTCCTAATTTACAGCTGGAGGTTGCAGCCCCCTTTTGGAGGAGTGCCGTCTATCTTTACCTTTCCAAGTGGCCCACGAGACACAGCTCCAATGGGGCCATAAGCCAAGTGATCACCATTATATGTGGATGGGGATGGGGCCTGTTCACACATATACTTGTCATTGAGCCTATAATCTTATTCCCATGGTAGATCTCCTCAATTGTGAACCAACAAAGGGTTTTTGTTAATGGCTGCACACATGTCAAAAAGTACCAGTATTGGCAGGTGGGGATTAGTAACCTGGGTTTAGCTGATTAATTCCACCCCTCCTGGAAGTGTCAGACTTCCAACTATTCCTCAGTTGGGGACTACTGTGGGTCAAAACAAGTGCATTGACTCTCCTGTTGGCAGATAGAATAGGTGGTCTTATTGTGCCTGCAGGTCCCCAGGACTTCTCCCTGGCATAGGAAGTGGGTATGGCATAGTAAGGTCCAAGTGACTCCCTGGCCTGACCTGGTTATGTGAATACATGGGTCACATGATGAGAAATCTTGGTCTACAGAAGGGGTCCGGATTAGAAGCAAACAATACCACAAAGAAGCATCCTATCCAGAGGTTTCTGCTAACAGAAACCTCTCACCACACTTCTAGCCAGCCGGGGTGGCCTCAGCCAGTTCTGTGGCAAAGAGTAGAGCAAGAATCACAATAATAGTGAGAAACAAGGGGTGACAGTGCATCACAGTAAAGAAACAGATATAGAAAATAAGGACAGTCTATTTGTTCCACCAGACTGTTGATTCCTCAAGCTTCTGCTATGCATATCAGCTTCTGGAGTGACTAAAGAAGGGCTGCAGTCTCCCAGAGCCTCTGGACTTGCAGATTGCTTCTTCCATATGGTCAACCTGCATGGCCTTGATAGATCAGGAATGCACCCCCCGTTTCAAGATGCCAGCTTCACTCTGCTGTGGTGAACCCAGGGACCCAACTAGGCCACCTTTACTGCAGTAGGGATGGACAAAATGACAGTGAACAGGCCCCTCCAGAGGGGTTTTAGGAGTTGGACATTCCATTCCTTCATCCATATAGCATCTCCTGGTTTAAAGGGGTGAGCATCTGTGGTCAGACTCACAGGTAATGGCTCCCTAACCCAGTGGTATAAGGTTGTGTAGAGTCAAGGGCCCGCATCTGTTGCCTTAGGGTTAGACTGCCTATCTCATTTAGGTCCCCATTATGCCCTTAATGATGGGGGGAGGGCACCCATAAAGGATTTCATAAGGGGCGAACCCCATCTGCTTAGTGGGGCTACACCTGAATTTTAACAAGGCAATTGGCAACACCTCAGTGTAGGTGGGTTTCATGACATAGTTAACTTACTCTCAGCTTCAGGGTTCAATTCATTTGTTCCACCACCCCGGAGCTCTGGGGTCAGTATGCCTTGTGTAAGTTCCAGGTGATCTTTAAGCCCTTTGCCACCAGCTGTACCACCTCAGCCATGAACACTGGCCTGTTATCTGATCCCATAGTGATAGGGATCCCAAATCGAGGAATGATTTCTTTTAGAAGAAGTCGAGCCACTTCTTGTGCCTTTTCTGGGAGGGCAGGGAAAGCTTCTGCCCAGCCTGAGAAAGTGAACTCAAAGACCAACAGATATTTACAGCCTTGGACCTGGGGAAGCTCAGTGAAGTCCACCATCATATTTTCAAATGGGGCTCCCCTGACACTCTGCACCCAAGGGGTGGCCTTGGGTCTCTGATGTGGGTTATTCCAGGCACACATTTCACATTGCTCACATACTGCTTGGGTTATGCCAGAGAGTCAAGGGATGTAGAAATGTCAGCTCAATGTAGTCTCGAGAGCTGTCTGGCCAATGGGGATTTCCTGATGGAACTGTTTGACGAAAGCTGGAGCCAGGGCCTCAGGAATTGCCAATCAGCTGTCTTCATTTCCACCATCCACCTGGGAAGTAGCTTCCATGTTTCAGTCTTAAACCAGGTGCTCTCATGTTGTGGGTGATTAGGGTCCCATTCTGCCAGTGGACTAGGGAACCATGTGGAGGCTAAAGCCGCTGATTCCACTGTCCCATTGGAGGCTGCAAGTTTTGCCTCTTGGTCTGCCTTACAGTTTCCCGGTGCAATCGTGGTGTCTCCCCTTTGATGTCCCCGACAATGCATGACTGCCACTCTTTTAGAGGCCCACACAGCATCTAAGAGTTCAAGGATTTCCTTACCATACCTTATATCTTTTTCTCCTGAGTTTAGTTATTAGACCCTTCTCTTTGTATAAAGCCCCATGTACATGGAGGGTGGTGAAGGCATACTTAGTCTGTGTATATATTAACACGTACCCCTGCCGCCAGGTGGAGGGCTCAGGTTAGCACCATGATCCCCCCTCCCTTTTTTATAAAACTGCTACTGTCAGTGAAATACTCAGCATAGGTGTCCTTGAGGGCCTGGTCCCTCAAGTCTGGTCGGCTGGAGAACACCTCATCCATGACTTTGATGCAGTCATGATCTGGTTGACTGGCCAGACAGGCAGTAGGATTGCAGGGTTTAGAGTCTGCACTACTTCTAGGTGAATGCATGGTTCTCACATAGCATTCCCTGATACCTGACTATCCTGGCATTGGTTAGTCAGTATTGTCCCTTGTTTTCTATTAATTTCAATACTGAATGTAGCACTCAGACTGTCAATACTTGTCCCACAGTTAACCTGCCAGCCTCAGACACTAAGAGGGCTGTGGCTGCAAATGCCTATAGGCAAGGTGGTCAGCCTTGGGCAACAAAGTCAAGCTGCTTGGAGAGATATGCCACTGGTTGATGCCATGGCCCCAACATCTGGGTTAGGACTCCCATTGCAATGCCAGTGCACTCATGGACATACAGAAAGAAAGGCTTGGTCACGTCTGGGAGCCCCAAACCAGGTGCATTAGTGAGGGCTTGCTTTATTTCCTCAAAGGCCTTTTGCTGTACTGATTCCCATATCAGGGGTTCCCTCTCTCCCCACTTTGTAGCCTCATTGAGGGGTTTTCCCAGGACTGAAAAGTCATGTATCCAGGTTCTACAGAAACCTGTGGCCAGGAGAAATCTGGTGTCGGGTTCACAGGACCAGGATCGAACAAACAGCCTGCTTCTTCTCTGGGCCGAGTTGGCTCTGCCCCTTGGGACAGGTGGAAGCCAAGATATTTGCCTTTCTCTTGACAGATTTGGGCCTTTTTCCTTGAGACTTTGTATCCAGTTTCCCAGAGGAGGGTAAGGAGCTGCTGAGTCCCTTCCCTGCCATCCTTCCAGGACCTCCCAGCTGGCACCAAGTCATCCACATACTGAAGCAGGACACAGCCATACTGATCTGTTGGGAAAGCTTTTTAGTCAGAGGCTAATGCAGTGCCGAAAATGTTGGGGAGTATTTGAACCCCTGAGGCAATCTGGTTCAAGTCAACTGACCATTATTACCATTTGCAGGACTCTCCCACTGGAAAGAGAAGATTGGTTGACACTGGGAGGCCAGGTGGATGCAGAAGAAGACCTCTTTGAGGTCCAAGCAGGTGAAGAAGGTGGCTTTGGCAAGGATGAGCCACAAAAGTACACAGGGGTTCGGAACCACTGGGTGTACGGTGATGGTGGCCTGGTTTACTGCTTGCAGTTCCTGAACCAGCCAATAGTCGTCTGTGTTGGGCTTTTGGACAGGTAAGAGGGGCATGTTCCAAGGTGACTGACATGGCCAGAGGATCCCATACTTTAAGAGCCTCTCTAGGTGCTTCTGGATCCTGATATGTATCTTGCAGGGGATGAAGTATTGTCTCTGACAGGTGAGCTCTGCCCCTGGTTTTAGTTCTGGAACTAAACACACTGGAGGTATGTTCTTTAGTTCTGGAACTAAACATACTGGAGGTATGTTCCAGGCCAGTCCTGGTGAGTTGTCCTTAGCCCACACCCCCGGTACTCTGAAGTGCAGCTCAGGTCCCTGTTGTGGCTACTGCATGAGACTGTAGAGATGCCATTCTTCCCTTTAGGGAATCATGAGAGTCATAATCTTTGCTTCTGGCTTTCACAGCATCAGAGCAACTTGTCCATGGGAGTTGAAAGTTATCTGGGCCTGCAGCTTTCCTAATAGGTCACGGCCCATTAAAGCCACAGGGCAGTCAGGGAGGTACTGCTTGGATGACTTCATGGCCGCCTAAACTGCATTGCTGAGGCAGCAGAAAGGGATGACATGTCTCATTTCCTGTCGCCCCCACAATGGTGGCTTGTCTCTAAGGGGGCCCACAGCGTTGGGTCACCACCAAGTATTTTGCCCCAGTATCTACCATGAAGTCAATGGGTCAACCCTCCGCATTCATTTGGACCATAGGCTCTTGGGGGTCTAAAAAAAGAGAGCCCAGTCTGTCCTAGTCCTCCTCATAGTCCTCCATGGCAGCCAGCCCCACAAAATCATCTTCGGTGACCCCATGAGGCCGTGATGCTGGTTGGTACCGGCCCTGGACCACATGGGCTCATTATTTCTGCTTGGGACCCTGCTAAGAATTACCCAGCTGCAGGAGGCACTCATTTTTCTACTGGCTTTTCTGACAACAGTGACCATGCTAACTCTGTCCCAACTTTGGTCCTGGGCAAGGTGATCCTCCCCACCATTCCCCCTTTTGGCCCCAGCCCCACCCTGTGGGGCACCTTTCCAGGAGCATTCCAAACACTCCACAAAGGCAGCAGCTAACACGTCTGCCCTTTTCTGCATCATCTGGCATTCTTTCCTCTGTGCCACCTGGTTATGGTTGACAGACACCTAAGTTGCTACTTCCAGCAACTGACTAGCATTCATGACAGTGAAACCCTCTAGCATTTGCAGCTTGAGCTGGATGTTCCCTTCAGCCTGACCTGCAAAAGCCTCATTGACCATCTGCTAATTACTGAGTGGTTCTGTATTAAAGGGGGTATAGAGACAAAATGCCCACATAGTCTCTCATAGAACTGGCTCGGGCTCTCCTCAGGTCCTTGCCATTTAGAAGGGCTTCTTGATACTGTTCAGTCCTTGTGAGCCCTCCATCTACACTTGGGTCATCTGGGTCCCATTTGGGGTACTCCCCAGGGAAGTGAGCCCAAGCATAAGCCTGGGTGTCTAGTGGCCCAGCCGGGGCATATTCCTCTAGCCATTTTAGGGCCGCCTGAGTAATTTGGCAATGCTTCTCCATGTTGAAGAGGGTCAGGAGGAGTTGGCGGCAGTCTGTCCAGGTAGGTTTATGGATTTGAATTATGGACTGCATTAGTTCAATCATAGCCTGGGGGCTTCTCCATTTAGGAGGGAGTAAGTGCTTCCAATTTATGAGGTCCATAGTGGTAAAGGGTTTTGACACAAAAACATGCTGGCCTCCTCAGATCTGGCCTTCCTGGTCATAATAGACAGGTCTCCTAGTTTCCCTCAGTGGCATCTGTAGGGCTCCCTGGTGTTGCTATAGAGGGACTGTCTCCACTAGCCTGATCTTCTAGTTTCCTTCTGGGAGGGGTGTTATGGGGTTAGGACCCGTGGTCCGGGTGAGTCCGTCACATCTGGAGAAGCCAGTGGTTCTAGAGGTGGTGAGGCCTCAGGCCTAGGGAAAAGCTCTGGTGGGGTTTCAGAAGCCAGGGTGGCTGGAGATGCATGTGGCAGGCAGTGAGGGGTATGTTGGGGCATATGGTGGTGGGATCCCCTCAGGCTCTCCCGATAGTACAGGTTTTTTACTATTTAGTTGGCATTTGGAGGAAACTGAGGCCTGAGCCATCATAACTTTACAGTTCTCTTCCATACAGAGTTTTAGCCAAGGCAGTTGGGATAGTATCAGGTCTGGCCAACAGTCAATGTAAGGAAATTGGTCAGGGTGGAACCCCCACAATGACCCTGAACACTCAGCCAACTAGTTCCTTATCAAGTGAGTTCTCAGAGGGCCAGCCCATCCCTACTGATCAATTTCATAGACTGTCTGGAGCTTTCCGGAAGTTAATTTCACACTGTAGTCTCTTAAATATCTCTTTTTAAAATTCCTCAACATACACTCTAGTGGAATCAGTTTACTCTGCTTTCCACCCATTTCCTCCCCTAACAGACAACTTTTATGAACAAAAGAGGAAAAAGGGGGAAGGGAGGGACTAATCTGGAGAGGACAACACTCGCTTCATCTGTTTCTGGCCGCTCTCCTCTCAGAGACATTTCAGGCACCTCTTAGTATTGGCAGGATCAGTATTACTCCCTGACCCCAATCAGACTCCTGAGGAAGTCTGACACCACCTTAAGCCGAATGAGGTGGCCACGGAACCGCAGATCGGGACTCGCTTTGGTCCCTGGCTAGGTCGAAACCTCTCTGCTGTCTGTCTGTTTCACACACAGTCACAGGGCAACTCCAGCCTGCTGCCCAGTGCCTTAGAGTTGCGGTTTCATTCCTTATTCCTTACAGAACTACTCAGGCAACTCTGGGAGGTTATCAGGCCCCCCTTCTTCCTCCTAGGGGCAGGTCTACCAAAACGAACCCAGGTTTTTACCAGTCTGATGGGGGGCGCTCCCCGAGGTGGTTTCTGGGCCTCACCGGGTTCCTTTGTGCATCCAGGGCCCTTGCCTTGGGGCGCCGCTGGGAGGTCCTAGTCTCCTGTGGATTAAGCCGTCCACTGGCACCAGGCAAGGTCACTTCTCCTGGTGCCCTGAGGTTTGTACCCACAAACACCGTCTCCCCCTGCTGGATTCGAGCCCCCCCAAAATGTAACAGGACTGAGGTTCGCACAGAGAATCATTACACAGAGGCTTTTTCTTTCCAGGAAGCAACTTCATTGGTGCGGGCGTGGGCTCAGTGGGTTCATACCCAAAAAACTGAGCCCCGGGCACAGTGGGGTGTAGCCTTTTATACAATTTCTACTTCTTTGTCTCCCAAACATGGTGATATACAGACATACAGTCTGATTGGGTGGTTTATGTTACAGAGTCATGAGGAATGTCACCTATGCACACATAGCCAGATTGCCTTCCCTTGTGGTGAGGTTTTCACCACATTCCTTAAAGAGGGACTCTACTACAGAAGTAGCAAATTAATTAATGGAGGAGAGAGTCCAGATATTGTTCTGTGCATTAATAGAAAATTTTATATATTAAATTGTGGCACTTCAAATCAGAAGGAAAAGAATTGATTATTTTACTATTATATTGGTTTAATTGGCTAGCTAGTGGAATTTCATACTAAAAACTATCAACCCTTCTCATACTATACGAATAATCAAATTCCAGATAATTTAAAATTCTAAATTTTAAACTTGAAACAACCAAAAATATCAAATAAAATATTTATACACTATTGGGGTAGAGAAAACATTCCTTACCAAACTAGATCTAGAAAGAAATATACTAATATTATTTGGCCTTTTTGTGTGTTATATATTAATGATTTGAAACTTTTAACGTGAATAATGTTAAAAGAAACAAGCATCAGATTTATAATAAATACAGTATTTATAACATGCATAAAAAGGTATGTATAATGCATAAAATACTTCTGTGAATTAATATAATAATTATTATTATTCTAAAATTACAATAAACATGGACAAAAGATCTGAGCAGGCAATTCACTGAAGAAATAAAAATAGTCCAACTATGATAATACATCTAACCTTAAAACTATCAATGAAAAGGTAAATTAACCACAACAGTAAAATATTAAAACATTTCACTATATATATGGAAATGTTTAGCAAAGGATATATTGAAAGAGTGCTGATAGATGTATAAATTATTATAGATTTCCAAAGGGCAATTTATTAATATCTCTTAGTATTTAAATTGACATATTTTGATTTCTACTTCCACCTTTAATATCATGTTATACAAAATAGCATATAATCAAAAGTATATGCACATATTATGTTATAATTGTATATATAGTTATAAGTATTATTTATACTATTTAATGTTTGTCAAGGAGCCAAATATTCACCACTATGTAGACAGTTAAATAAATAATGAAACATGTTAATGTGAAATTATATATGTGCATTGTTAAATTGGAAAACCAACACAATATTTTATTGAATGTCAAAACAAGTCACAAAAGAAGTTTGCAGTATGATTCCTTATTTATATGTAGGTTCTTAATGACAGAAGAGAATGAGAAAATACATGTATAGCTGTACTGTCTGCTTTTGCCTCTGATGACAGGAGTGTTTATGATATATATACAGTAAAACCTTGGATTGCAAGTAACTTGTTCTGCGAGTGTTCCATATATATATATATATATACATGTGTATATATATATATATATATATACACATGCTGAAGCAAGATTTCAAATGTTATTCTTGTGGCACTTTTTAATTAAAATCATAAAGGCATTCTTTGTAATTTAAAAACTATTTGTTTCATATCCTGGATTGTTGACATTAGCATATTTCAGAAACTTCAATCATATAGGAGAACATAGAGACATTTTTCAACCAAATTCTCAATTTCAGCATTATATCTTTTGTTTATATGAATCTATTTTTGTTTTAATTCCCCAAATCTCTAAATCTGATTTTAAATTGTCAATAGATGTTTCCAGGAAGAATTGTAAAATAGATTTAAATAAGCTATTTAAACACTGCCAAAGTGGAACATGGAAATAAATTATCATTTTACTACATTGCTCTGATCTATCAAGTAATTTCAGGAAGTGGGTATCCAGTTAATCAAATTGAACTTTCTTGTTCTGGTCAGTCATATACTGTCCAAACACATTCTTCATATATATACATGTACATATACATATATATACATATGTATGTATATATATGTATATATGTGTATATACATATATATATATATTTATTATTTTTTCTTTAATCAGGACTATGGCAGATCAAAAAAGGAGCATAGTGCTCCATCAGTGAAGGACTTCATGTTCTCTCCCACTCTCAACAACAAAATGGTAGTTTATTAAAAAGCAGGCTGGAAGGATTACTGAAGAGAGGAGAGGTAGAGAACTTCCAGAGAAAAAATCATTTGTGTCCCAATCACATTTTGTCCTAGAGCAAAATTATGTCTTTACTTGTTTTTGGCAGATAATCAACATTATCCACTAACTTTTGTTGCTATCAGTGCAGCAGGTGAGCAGATGGAAAGCGGGAATGATTTGATGGATGTGGAGTTCAGGAAGAACAGGCAGCTGCTCTGAGCCATACTCACACCAGGTGAGGACTTGAGGGGAGATAACAATGACTGCACAGGGTTTTCTTTCTTGGCAAAAACCGTTATTTGGCATGGAAGAAGCAATTTCAATATGCTGGTTGATGACTCTACAATGGAGACACATACTTATTACAGAGGCAAGCTTTATCCAATAGACTTCCAGGAGTCTTGATATAGATTTCTCAATAGACACATGTGTGCAGGAAATTTTTACCTCTTATGTTTGCATGAGAAATCCTCAGTTATCTTCCTTGGAATCACTGTGACAATTTTAGGATGTAGATGATTAAAAAAAATTCTTTTAGCTGATAAGATTTTAGTTTCTCTAAATTTTCTATTTGTGGTGCTAAGTTTCAACATATGAGAATCAAGCTAAGTTTTACCATTGCTTTCTTGTGATCAAGGCTGAATTATGACTGCTCTTCAGTATTATTTTTATTATACATTGTAAACAACTTTAGGAAAGCTATATTTAAAAATAATAAATGGTTTCTGTTTTGTGGAATATTTAAAAAGGTAAAGGTATATGAAAAAATGTAAACAAAAGCTTTCTTCACAGATAAGGCAGTCCAAGTCAGAGTCTTACATTATAGTCTCAGAATCTCAAAGGACTACCCAACAAAAGTAAGGAATTTGTGAGTAAGCATGAAATTTTAAAATGTTTAAGAAAAATAAAAATAAATATATCACATATGAAATGATGACAGTATTCCGATTTTTATAATTTAAAATATTACATTATTTTTTAAAGTTTATTTATTTTCAGAGTGACAGAAAGAGTGTGAGCAGGGGAGGGGCAGAGAGAGAGAAAGAATCCCAATCAGGATCTGCATCACCAGCACAGTACCCAACATGGGACTTGAATTCACAAAACTGTGAGATCATGACCTGAGCCAAAATCAAGAGTCAGACTCAGACCTGACTGAGCCACCCAGGTGCCTGTAAAATATTATATTCTTAAATAAAATATTAAACTGATTCAATTTTCCATCTCACCCACTCCAATAAAATCATTCTTTTCCAAATCACTAAAGCTTCAGCTTCCCAATTGCATTGATCTACTACTCAGTCCTCTTAACTTCTTACCCAAGGAATTGAGAGACTGCACCCCTCCTCTCTGAAGAGTTAACAAAAAGGTAGATGGATTTCACAGGTGGAGAGAATGTGAAAACATGGAGAAACAAGGGGCACCTAGGTAGCTCAGTTGGTTAAGCATCTGACTTCGGCTCAGGTCCTGATCTCATGGTTTGTGGGTTCAAGCCCCACATCGGACTCGATGCTGACAGCTCAGAGCCTGGAGCCTGCTTCAAATTCTGTGTCTCCCTTACTCCCTCTCTACCTCTCTCCTGCTTGCGGTCTTACTCTCTCTCAAAAATAAGTAAACATTAAAATTTAAAGAAAAACATGGAGTAACAATATACAAGGTGATTAGTTTCCTCTGTTTTTGCTTCCCTGGGTTCCTCTCACAACTTTGGCCAGAGGGCCTTGTGTTGGAGCTGCGTGGCAGAACAATGGTGTGGGTAGCTAAATTTTGAAAAGAATATGATCTTCCTTGACAGAGGTATCAGTAAATATGTGCCTTGTGGACCAGAGAGTATGGGGGAAATTTCAGGGAAGAGAGATCTGAAGAAGGAGATACTCTGGTTTTGTGTATGCTCCCCCAGAAAACCTTAGACTCACCTCTGAGCTGTGTATGTGAGGGATAGACCCTAAGAGGCATAGAAAAAAGGATTCAGAACTGAAATAAGATTTAAACCATGATCCAAGTCTTTGACAAATTTCCGAGTGGAGAATGTGTTGAACAGAGCCAAAATAGTTCAGCAAAGCCTTGACATCAACCACTTCTTACAGAAGGCAAGACAGAATTTGTAATCTGAAGGTAAATTGGTTGATTAACTGCTAAAACTGGTGAAGAAACCAAAACAAAACAAAATCAAAATTTTTTACAAGATTGCAGTAGGACCCAGATTCCAAGCAACCTAATACTTGAAATGTCAGGATACAATTCAAAATATCTTGACATACAAAAAACCAGGAAAATGTGACCAATTCTGAAAGCAAAAAACAATCAATAGATGTCAATCTTCAGATGACTAAAAATCTGGAATTACCTCAAAAATATTTAAAGAAGCTATTATAACTATGCTACATGAATTAAAGGTAAATACAAATGAAATTAATGAAAAGATATATGTTATATATATAGAAATATATAGCAGATATATATAAATATATATAAATATATATAAATATAAATACAATATTTAGCAATATTGTATATGGGCTTTATTTGTTAAGAGGTAGAATTCATGTTGGGTATTCTTACCATATTTTTTTAAAAAGAACTAATTGGAAGTATTAGATAAAAATTACAATAGCTAAAATACAAATTTCACTAGATGATGAATGGAGATTACAAAGGAAAGAAGGACTGATCTTTCAGTAAGATTAACAGAACACATCCAATCAAATGAACAAAGAACAAAAAGATTGAAAAAATGCATAGAACCTAGGAACCTATGGGATAATCTAAAAAGGTTTAAAGTTTATGTCATTGGAGTTCTAGGAAGAGAGGAGAGAGTGGGGCAGAAAGATATATTTGTAGAAATAATGATGGAAGACTTCCCAAGTGTGGTGAGAGACAGCAGCTTGAAGACTAAAGAAGTCCAATTCAAGATACAAATCTCAAAAAGGACAAATTTAAAGAAAATTATGCTTAGACACATCATAATCAAGCCTCTGAAAACCAAAAATAAAGAAAAATGTTTGAAGGCACCTAGAGTAAAATAGATTATGTGTAGGGGAATAAGGATTTGAATAACTCTGGATTTCTCATCAGAAACCAAGAGACCAGGAAACAGTTGAATGACATATTTAAGTTGCTAAAGAAAAAAAATATGCCAAGCTAGAATTCTGTATCCATATCCATGTCTATGTCTATATGTGCATCTATCTATATCTAAAGGTCTAAAAACATAGACTTCTAATAAAGGTCTAAAAACATAGACCTTTCAGCATCCATATTTTTACCTACCTATATATATATCATCTACATCTCTTTCCGTCCTTCAGGAATTAAGTGAAACAACTCCACTATTAAAAAAAATGAAATAATTTGTTAGAAGAACTGCTCTAAAAGAAATATTAAAGGAAATCCTTCATGTAAGTTCTTCAAGTAAGATAGCAGAACACAAGGTTAATGTAAGCAATAAATTATATTTTTGGTTATTTGGATATGTGGAGATTCCGTATTTGGAATTTGCAATGTATAATTTATAACAGTAACAAAATACATTAAATACTTAGGTATAAATCTAAGAAAATATATGTAGAACTTATGTGCTATAGAATACAAATCACTAATAAGAAACATTAAAGAAGACTTAAGTACTTGAAATATATATCGTATTTGTGGATTGGAAGAATATGTATTGTTAGAATATCGATTTTACCACATGAATCTTAACATTCAATCCTAACCAATCAAAATCCAAACCAATCGAAATCTTATTAAGACTTTTTGTTGAGTTTTATACGCTATTTTAAAAATTTATGTGGGTGCTCAATGGAACTAGAATATCCCAAACAGTTAAATAGTAAGGCCAAGAATTCATACTACTTAATCAGGATGTATTATAAAGTTATGCTTATCAAGACAGCGTATGAAAGACTCTTAAATAAAAGCTACAGAATACAGTTCCAGGAATACACCTGAAGATATATGGCTAGTTGATTTTCAACAAAGGTGTTTATGCAATCCAATGATATAGAATAATCTGTTTAACAAATGATGTTGTAATAATTAGATATCCATAAACAGCAACAGAAATAACTTCAAACCATGTCACAAAATCTTTTACAAAAATTAACTCAGAATGGATTGTAGACCTAAATCTATAAAACGACTAGAAGAAAACCTCTGAGGAAATCCTTGTGACATCTGATGAGGTAAATATTTCTTAGACCTATTAGATAAAGCACAATCTATTTTTTAAAGATATATAAATTCATTATTATAGGAACTAAAATAGATAAGGAAAAGATTCTTAGAGAAGATAATTGAGAAATTGGATTTAATAAAAGTTAAAATTTTTGTGAGAGAATAAAAAGATAAGATTTGGAGAAAATATTTGCAAAACACATATCAAACAAAGTACTTGTATCCAGAATACGTAAAGACTCTTTAAATCTCATTAATAGGAAAATAAGCAACGCTTTAAAATTAGTTGGCCAAAGATTTGAAGTTACTACGACAGAAAAGATATATAGATGATAAATAAACCCCGCTATTGAATTGGTGAATGGATAAATGAAGCAGAATAAAACAAAACTGGATCCACCATCTCTGAAATTTCTAGGGGTTCATTAGTTTGGGACATGTCAAGATATTTCCTGTAAGGCCAAAGACAACTTGCTTCATTTGGAATCTCCTAAATTTAAGAAGGTGCATAATGCTTTTGGTTTACTAGGAGACCTTGGTAGAGATTTTATACTTAACCATGGGATGCTACATTACAATATGAATTGAGTTGCCTCTAACAAAGGCAATGTTATCTTACCTTTCAAGCCATGGTGCTGGAAATGCACAGAAACTCTCCACCATCAAGTGGAAGTGCTATCTATAAGATTGATATTGAAAGCATATGTAAATTGCAAAAACAAGTGACTTTGACTCCCATGCCTTCTAGTTCTGATACCTTGCCCATTCTCTCTGCAGTACAATCTCAAAGAGATCTCCCTATAAACCATTGATGGAGTTGGGAAAAAACAAAACAAAACAGAATGAGACCCAGACAACAGATAGTTCTGCACAATATGCTGGCACGATCTGAAAGTGGCCCTACAGCACTATAGCATCACTCATGGAAGGACCTGAAGAATAGTGGCTAAGGACTTAGGAGAAATGAGATTTAAAATTGATGATAAGAAGATTTCAGGAAAAAGTATATGGTTAGACCTTTCAGAATTGCAACAAGGTGTCAAAATATTTCTTTTCATTGTGAATATTCACTAAATGGCAACCACTGTAGAGAAAGTTCTCAGTAATTTGCTGTCAAGATGACCTGTTCTTTGGATATCTGCAGGTTGTTTTCTCAGACATTCCATAGGGATGAGCTCCCAGCATTGAGTTTCACTTACCAATGCTGATCTGGCTACCATATTGCTGAATGAAGAAATGACACCCCTGGAGGATATGCCAGCCACCATAAGAGAGGATGTTTACAATAGACTAAAACTTTCATAGCAGGAGCAGTGACTTCTCTTTCCTGGGAAAGACATTTAGTCTGAATATGGATTTGTCTTCACATCTGCAATGTTTCTTCCGTATACCATTAGTGGACTTATGGGTGACATTCCTAATATAGAACAAATACAACATATCCTCTGATTAAGGAATTCACTAAAAGTGAGTGAACATGGCAATGTGCTTGTATCCATCAAATTTATTATTGTTATAATATCTATTATCTGACCACTGACCTAATAGAACAATGAAATGGCTATTAGAAACTCAGTTATGGTGCTGTGTGACAGCATCTGTCAGGTTGAGCATTCTAGATCATAAAATGTTCTGAATTTGTGATCAGTATATGGTATCATTTCTCTCATAGCAGGCTACTTACATTTAGGAGTCAAGGTGTGGAAATGGAAGTGATTTTGGTTGCTGTAACTATAATAATTTACTGCAAAATGTTTGTTTCCCATCCCTGCAAATTTAGGTTTTTCTGGTTCCCAAAGAAGGAATGCTTCCAACCAGGAAACTCAACACAAATTCCATTGAATTGGAAGATTGCTTACACCTTGGCTACTTTAGAACCAACAGGCTCATAAAAGATTTAATGTACTGGCTGGTATGACAGATCTCGATTATCCAGGGGAGATAGGAGATATCATGAGGGACATGAGGTCAAGGATGACTATGGCTGGAACTAGTGATGGTTCCTAGTACCCCCAAATGCATTGATAAACATAAATAAGCAACTAAAGCAGTTGCATACAGGCAAGACTGCTAATGGCACATATTCTTCAGAAATTATAAGTTGGGTCACCTCCTCTCTTTCTGCCAGAAAAATAACCATGACCAGTTGAAGTATTGGCTGAGGGCCAAAAGTATGTTGAAAGGTAGGGAAAAGGAAGTTATAAATATGAACTCTGGTCAGAAGATAAGTTAAAGAAGTGAAGACCGTAGTAGTTATACACTTTTTCTTCTATGCTTTGAGATATCTATCTCTATCTCTATCTCTATCTCTATCTCTATCTCTATCTCTAT